>NC_048312.1:20576041-20653420 GCF_013100865.1 Trachemys scripta elegans | reverse complement strand
TCAAGCCTGGGAGGGAGGGGGAGATCCCGAGCGGCCGTTTCATGCGCCGCTATTCCCCCTCCCTCCCTCCCTCCTAGGCTTGAGAGCCTGGGGGGAGGAGGCAGGGCTGGGGATTTGGGGAAGGGGCGGAGTTGAGGGGGGGCTGGGGGTGGGGTAATTAAAGAACGGGGGGGTGGGAGGGGCAGCCAAAATTGTTTTTGCTTTGGGCGGCAAAATTCCTAGAGCCGGCCCTGGCTGTGAGCTTCCCCACAGCCACTGCTCCAGCCCCAGCCCCTCCAGTGGCCTTTAGTTAAGGCTGGCCCAGGAGGAACTATGAATTCTCTCATCGGCAGTTTTTGCTCACTATTCCCCACAGTGACTCTTATAATGACTGGCATGGCTTTGAACTTTCCTAACCCTGCTCCAGCATCATGCAGTCCTAAAGAGGAAGGTTGTGTTTGAGCTCCTGATGTCTCTTTTTTGCTAATAATAACACTGACTGTGGTGTAAAAGGCCATCTCTAACAGCTTGCATGATGTCTGTCGGTAGAATCACAGGCTTAATTAGCCTCAAGAGCTGAAAGAGAGAGCGCTAGAATGCGCTGTTTAAAATGACAAGTGTGTCAAGTGGAATCTTCTTATTATTTATTAGGCTGCTTTGATTTCCTCCCTTTGAGTGGGATTCCATGTGTTGAAGTACTTTGCAGGCTCTCATGCCGTGGGCTCTGGGTGGAGCTCCTTGTGCAGCGGACAGTGTCGCTGTGGTGATTACAGCCCCAAGAAACACCACAGCTGGAAAAAAGGAGCTGCCAAAAAAAATTGGATCTAAATGGAACCACCTTTTCAGTATCGGATCTGCGCTGTGCCGGAGGCATTTATTGCTTTTCAAAACACTAGTTCGTCCAGGAGCCCAAATCTTTTTTTATCTTTAAAATTAAAAAGTAAAAAGTTTCAAGACATTAAGATTGAGGGAACACAAACTGGCAATGCCCTTTAAAAATGTGCTGTGGTTCTCATGACAGTGTGAAGGGGTCCCCCACCTTTCATCTGCTGCCATGGTTCTTCGATGGGTTTTGATCCTCAAACACAGCCTGTAGCATCAGCGGTGTCACCTCGCTGTCAGGGCAGCTTCTCCCACGCTTAATTTTTTTTAATAGATAAATACAGTCGGTAAAGTCTCCTCTGACTAACAGTTAGATGTATGAGTTGTGTTGTGGTAGTGCCCCAAAAGGGATCCGGGCCTCCTCATGCTGGGCACTGTACCAAACGCAAATTGTGGGCACCGCATATTGTGTCATGTCCTGGTGGGTAAGTGCTAAAGCCCCGGCGATGACCATGGTGTAATAAATAGTAACGATGATGAATGTAGGGGTACTTTTGCACTCCTGTGCCCATGTCCTGCAGAGGATTTCACAGCACTTTACCCACATTAATACATTCAGCCTCAACATTCAGGGCAGCAGCAGAATCCGGAATAGCACCCCGGTTTGCTGACTGCCCACCTTGTGCTTTAGCTACCAGATTATATGTACCCTGAGCCAATGGCACATGCATCCTTGTGGACATGCTCCCGTCTGACTGGTGATAACAACTCAGCCATCCCCAGGTTTTCTTCCATATGCTGAACATGGCTCCCTGGTTTCTCGGGTCTCTATTAAAACTCACTCTTAGGAATTCTGCTTGGAGCTGGAGGCTCCTGGCAGACACTGACGTGGTGGTGGTAGAGGTACCATCAGGTCAATGCATTTTCCTTCACTGACATGGAATATCACAGGGTTTTTCTGGATGCTGCTTTAGGCTGACTGTATGAACACAGGCGCCTCTTCCTCCCTTGGAGGTGTTGAGGAGGTTCTGGGTTCCAGGGTGGCGTTTCTGGGTGATGATCAGTCTCCTACACAGATTTTCTTTTTCTTTTAGAATCTCAAGGCCAGAAATACAAAGGACTCAAAAGATCAGACAACCAAAAACTCCTTGGAAAGTGAGTGTTCTGTGTGGAGGAGACTCTGGTTTGTCAGTGCTTGGAGGGGCGGGAGTGGAGCTGTCTATTGTTGCCGTGGATGGAGGGTAGATATATTGTGGAATAACCATTCCCCAGCCCCACCTTCCATGGTCCTTTTGCTTTCTAAATGCTGGTGGGTTATGGTGACTCTGCTTGCTTTCCCCGGGAAGCAGCTCCCTTTTGCTCATTAGCAGAGCACTTGCCTAGAAAGCTGCATGTCTGTGCAGGAAGCCTCCATTAATCTTACTGGCTAGTCGTTCCCTTGGGCAACAGTGGACCATTCACAGAATAGCCATGATCTTTGAAGAGCATATATTGCCTAATAGTAGCACAAACAACATCATACAAGGAATTATTATTTGTACTACAGTGGTGCTACAGATCCCAGCTGAGATCAGGGCCCATTGTACTAGGCCCCGTACATACACATAGCAAGAGATCGTCCCTGCTCTAAGGAGCTTCCAGACTTGTTTAGGGCACAGCCTCATGGATGGCTGGATTTGGGAGCACCTTAGAGATGTCAGGCTGAGCTTGGGAGGGGAGTTGGTGCCTTGATCACTCTTCAGAGACCTTCCTGGCAAGATTAGGAGAGGCGCTGAAGGGGAATGGCTCTAGAGAGTGCGGCTAGGCACGGCGCTCAGTTGCAGGGTCAGCCATGAAGATCTAAAGCTGTAGGATGTAAGAGGTTAATCAGAGTGCCCTGCTGGGAGTGTTCTGTGCCATTCAGCGAGCTCACCATTCACTCTCCCTCAGCTGCGTGTCGCTTGGTGTGTGCAGTAGGTTGTGTTTGTGTGTCTCTCTGTGTTTGTGCAGTGTGTTTTGAATGTTTGCATTCGCAGTAATGAGCTGTGTGTGCGAAGGGGGGAATGTTTGTAGAGGGGGTGTGTGTGCAGTGTGGCTGCTGACTGCTTCTCTCCACACACTTGTGTGTTTTATTGACTCTGTAGCTCATTAACTGTGGAGAAGAGAATTGCAGGATGTTTCCTCTGTACTAATGTGTGCCTGTATGTTTGGTCGCATGGCTCAGTGTGCTCTGTAGGGCACTCTGTTTTTAGATGGCTGCCTTTCTTATCCCTCTGCTGCTTTCTGTCCACAGCTCTGCTGTACAAGCCAGTGGATCGAGTGACACGCAGCACACTTGTTCTTCATGTAAGTAGCTTGTGTGTTTAAATGGCAATTATAAGAGCGCAGACGCTGTCCCCACTTTCTCTTCCCTCCAGCCTTTCCTGCACAGACAGGACTGGGGAAACTAATTCGCTCTGCATGGGTGTGTCTTGTCTTTATATGCGGAGGAGCAACTTGAAGTTTCTGGTGGAGAATAATTCCATGTATGGAACCAGTGACATGTCCCCAGCGGGGTTAGCAGGCGAGGTTAGACTCCACAGCTGCAGTGGGATGGGACAGTCATCTGCAGCCTTGCCACTAACTATAACAAGAGTCCAGAGCCACCTGTCCCAAGGGTTCCAATAACTGGGCTGCCAGAGCCTATGGCTCGCTGTTCTGGTGGGCGCCGTTCCTTATTCTTGTCCCTTCTTTGTGCTCTTGGTGGTAGGATTTACTGAAACACACTCCAGCAAGCCACCCCGACCACCCGCTCCTGCAGGATGCTCTGCGCATCTCTCAGAACTTCTTGTCCAGTATCAACGAGGAGATCACACCCCGCAGACAATCTATGACTGTCAAGAAGGGAGAGGTGAGTCCCCATCCTCTAGTGACCAGATCTATTTCTAAACACTAGTTCTGCCTTTCTCTGGGAGGGGCTGGAAATTAGGAGAGTACCCTAGCCTTCTGAAGGTTACAGCGAATGCAGGGATACCGGAGGACTTATGCCTCCTTTTGGTGTAGAACTCTAGCATGCTAGCTAAGCTTAATACTCTGTGCGGAGTCGTGCTGACACACAAAGTACTCAAGAATTCCTGGCTCCCAGTCCAGTGTTCACTCCCCTAGGCTATCCCTTCATTCTGTGAGAGGTTGATACCTGCTTGTAGATTTTCTTAAAGCCCATGCTACTAGTTCCTGTGTTGCTGAGACACAGTTTATGCACAGTCCTTGTGTTCCCCAGGACATGGTGTGGCTCGCTGCACATTCTAGTCAGAAGGCTATCTGGAGCTACCACAGGGGAAGTGTGACTAGAATCCCAGCTCCTCTTGCTGCAGCGTGCATAGCGTGTGCTAGCCCGATTCAGGGAGAGTTCTCGCTAGTATTTGGTGTGCAAACTGAATAAGGGCCTATGGTTCAGAAGGAAGGAAGGCAGCTGCTGGAATAATGGAAGATTAGTAGGGCATTTTCCAGCACTCATGACCCTTACATCCCCTCTCAGGCACAAACTTGGCAGGATGTTCACCTAAATCTGTATGTTCAGACTGAAATGCATTTTCTGCATCTTCTAGAAGCCTACAGTCTTGGGCAAGAGGGAAATCTCACCTGGGGGTGTGCTATAGCTATCTGCTGTGAAGAGCGAGAGAGGGGCAGGCTGGTCACTGAATGATGCTAGGAGTTGGCACTGTGATTTCTGCCTCTTAAAGTATCCCCAAAAGGTGTCAGGACCCAAGGTACAGTGGAGAAGTACAAGTTACAGCCCCAGTGTCCAATAGACAGAGACTCACTGTGTGAGGGCAAAGAGGTGGAAAATCAGAGCCATTTCTCAACTAGAATGTAAAGAGAAGTAGGAAGGAATCAAAATGGGATGAGAGAGACCCCTTGAGGTAGAAAGCTTAGGGTTGGTCATCTGTCTAGGGGCCAATCCAGTGTTCATTAAAGTCCGTTAAAAGCCCCCCATTAACCTCTGTGGGAATTGGATTGAGGTCCAGAAGTGCTGGGCTCTGTCCCCTCCTCACCCACAGACAGGACAGTTTATAATGGAGACAGACTTGTGCAGTGGTAGGGCTCTGTGTGGCTCCCTGAGTTCCTGGGGCAGATCCATCTCTAGGGTAACTCCAGTGTGGTTTTGGTAGGGATGAATTTGGTCCCTCCTGCTCAGTAACAGACAGGACTGATGAGGAGTGTTGGAGGAGATAGTTGGGTTGGGGGGGAAGCTTGGATAAAATGGGGTGGGAGAGCTTGGGTGAAAGAGCGGAATCAAGAGAAGCAGCGACAGTACCTTTGTGGTAGAGGAATTGCAACTGAAGTTGCTGTCATGTCAGAGCTGTGCCCTGTAATCTGCAGAGCCCAAGAGGATTACAACTGGAACCAGGGATCCCCTTGAAGACATTCCAGTGAAAAGTCCCCCAGCCCTATAAACATACACATTCCTGGGGTTATTACTGTATGTTTCACTGACCCTGGCAGATGCAAAATGGGACTGGGGTACTCAGACGGCCCAGAGTGCATTGTTCCTCAGCGTTGAGCAGAAATTCCCCCATTTACCTCCTGCTTTTGGGCTTGTTTTGAGATGTGCTGAGACTGTAGGGGCCAGGCAGTAGCAGGGTGGGATGGAAGTACACACATGAGAGTGGCCAGGGCCTTGGAGACAGAAGAAGGCCTCATTAAAGTGGATGCTGATTGAGTCATAGCAGGTATCGCAGGCTGGAATGCCCCTGTCGCAGGAGAGGGAGTGCTCTGTAGTCTCAGGTCGTCTGTTAGCATCTCAATGAGGGATGCAGGCTTTGCAGTGTCCCGTGGAATCCTAATGAAGTGACAGGAGCCGGGGCAGCGGGAATGAAGTTGTTGTGGTCTCTGGTGAGCTGTGGATTTGTCATCACTTAAAAAGTGAGAATGGGGTGTTTAAGAGTGGGCTCAGCAGGGCTGCTCCTGTTCCCGTTAGGCTGTGGTGAAAATACTGACTTCAGGTGGTTACTCCGTGTTTACTCTTGTGGCAGGGACAGCAGGATCCGGGCTGAAAACAGGTTTTCCTGTGCGATGGAGGGCATCCATTACTCTCTCTCACTCGCATGCACCTACTCTGCTCACAATCTGTTCCAAGCAGAGGTGAAGAATGATGCTTATTCCAGATCTTTCTCGGTGTTGCCCTTTAATTTCCTTTCCCTCTGGGAGTCGAATGCTAGCTGGTTCCTTTGGCTTTTCTGCACCAAAGGCCCTGCCTCTACGAGGGGCAGGGCACCACCTTCTTCCCCGAAGCTCGTCCAGAATGGGGAGTGTTCACCATTTCCATGGTTAGAAATTGTTATCCAACTGCCTGCAAAGGAGTGGACTCCCAGCCATTCATGAATGAAGGATTTGTGCACGATCTTCCTAAAGAGTTAACAAGCCCCGCTCCCCACCACCAACAGCCCTTCCAGGTTCGGATCAGAGCTGGGTTTTGTCTGTGTGTGTAAATCTCTGGCTTAGCCTTTCCTTCTGCTTCCCTTGTCTGTGCCCTCCCTGGGGTGATGGGATAGCATGCCGTTTGCATGTCCTAATTGACGGCTCTCAATGCATAATGCATTTTTTATTTTAATGAATAGCCAGCTTGCTTTGATGGCTTTTATTCATTATTTACCTCCCTCCCATTGGAGATTCCTTTTTTGGGGGGGGGGGGGGGGGGTTGGGGGAAAAGCGGGCTAGTTGCTGTAGCTCCAGCCTCCTCCTCTCACACAGTGCTCAGGTGCCGACCTCAGTTGTTAGCGTGCATATAAAAGGCTCTTTTTCTCCTTTTCTTTTTCCAGCCAGCAAAAGGCTCCCAATCCCCATCTTTAATGTGGAGTGGTTTTCCCCTTTGGTGAGCACAGCGCAGGGAGGATGTAAATCCCCTTTGCCTGCCTCTCGCTGCCGCTTGCTTTTGCTGGATTGCTTTGAATTGGTGAAAGCAGCCAGTGGTTAATCTCCCTAGTGACAGGCTTCTAAGAGTGTAAGAGTGTAAGAGTGTGTGTGTGTGTGTGTGTGTGTGCGCGCACAACCTTCCACACACACACCCTCCCCCAAGGTTATTGATCCGCTGCTTTAGGTGCTTTCATTTGCTACAAGGCACTTGGCTGCATCCTGCACACAATGAGGAAAGCAAGGTTTGCTCACCACAGAGGAGCTTTTTCCCTCCCATCCTAGCCACTGGAATATTCCATAAAGTAACTCCAGTATCTTGCCCCAGACACTTCCCAGTCCATGCCTAAACCAGGATGTGCTGTGACCTTTATGGCATGGCAAAGACAGCCCAGCACAATGCTCTCAAGGCCATTGATATTACCTGTCCCCCTTCTCTGCCGTATCTCCGCTTACTGTGCGATACAGCAATGCTGACAAGGCAAGGGAGAGCTGCAGATTCAGCCTTGTTCCCTTTGTGATCTGTGCATTCGATCTTTCGATGGGAATTGAAGTGGGAGGCATGATCCTGAGGCAGCCTGTGGCTCCTCGAGTGTGAGGGCCTGGCGGGTCCCGGATGTAAGGAGGGGGGCAGAGTTACACCACTTTCTGGATGCTTCAGGGACGTGGGCAGGATGCTACTTACAACAAAAGCCAGAAGAAATGGGGCTTTATCAAGGCCAGGGTGTGGCTCTGGGGTTCTTCTCTAGCCTGTTGTGGGGAATTGAGTCGCTTGTCTCTGCAGCATGCAACCCATGGACTTGTGGGGAAAGATGCAGTGTCTAGGATTTGGTCCGTAGGATGGCAGAAGGAGATAACCACTGCACCTATCGTGGGGGGACATTCCCCTGCGAAGGAACAGTAACCTGGATGGAATGTTATGCTTCTGGAGACATATCTTAGCCCCAGAATCTCCCCTGCCAAGGAACGTGGAAATGCCTGCCTCCTTTCCTCTCAACCTCTTTTCTCCTTCCTGCTTGTTAGTGTTTCTGATTGATCCTTCCCTAAGTGCCCACTTCAGTAATTCGCCAAGTAGTAGTAAAGAGCTCGCTGGGGTGTCCCTGAGTGACATGAAGCCTCCTGATTTAGGGCATGTGAGAAGTTCAGATTCCTTCTTGTCTTGGGCACGTGGCCCCACTGCAGCTCCA
The DNA here is from genome assembly GCF_013100865.1 of Trachemys scripta elegans. Taxonomy (NCBI): domain Eukaryota; kingdom Metazoa; phylum Chordata; order Testudines; family Emydidae; genus Trachemys; species Trachemys scripta. The sequence continues at coordinate 20,645,561 of NC_048312.1, read as the reverse complement.
AGCCAGGGCCTCGTTTGCTCACAGCCAACTCTTCACCCTCCACCATTCATTTTCTTTGTTTCAGTTATAGGGGGTCTTTTGAGGGGAAAAATCCCCAAGCGCTCCAGAAGGACCAGTCCCTACGGTTATACCCAGCGATCCTGCACAGCCTCCAGTGGGGTGGCTGGTTTGGCAACACTCAGGTGCAGCTTTCCCAGAGGTTCCTAGCTGCAGCCGGTGTGAGAATGGCTGGCTGGAGGAATCAATGTCTCCTCTCTGAGCAAGAGCTTAATGCTGAAACTTCCCCCTCTGCTGTTCCCTATCCAGTTCTGCCTTTGCTTGTAAAGCAGGAATTAATGGAACTGCTAAAAGCACTGAGCCCCTTAGGGGGAGAGAGGCAGATTCCCACTGTGGGGGGGGGGGTCCCAGTCAGTCTCATGTTTTTCTCCATCATATCTGTAGTCCACAGCCAGGCTTGAGTGACTCAATCTCCATATTTCTGAAGTTAGTTGGTAAATGCATCTGACAGTGAATTGTCTCTGAGGGATCAGCCAGGTGACCTCTGAGTGGCAAAGCATCATTGGGTTTAGGCTACAGTCGCATGAGGGAGAGTTTGAGGTAGGGAAAGAGAGAACAATAGGGGACCGTTTACAAAAGGAAACGGGCAAGGGTGTGAACTGGAGCGTCACTGGGTTTGTGGGCTGGTCTCGGACATCTTGGGGCCTGGGGCTTGCTGCTTCTAGTGGCCCTGGGCAGATGCTGTCCGCAGCAGTGTGCTCAGAGATACGGTTTTGGATTCCATACTCTCTGTCTCCTGGCTGAAGCCCTATAGCTCCCACTGTCAGTCACTTTGGAAAACAAAAGGCTGTTAGACTATTAAGAGAAGCCCATTAATTCCTCAGCAGATGACCCTGATGTCCTGTCATGCTGCTCTTGCATCACACATAGGAATCATTCTCCTCCTACATTCTGCAGAAAACCAAACCACCTCTTTCTCAATGACCTGTGCCAGTATCCATCCTTTTGTGCTTTACCATCCTCCTCCTCCTCCTGCATCACACATGTTCCAGTCTTTCCTGTAACTCTCACCCACACGCGCTGCAGTCTTCTGCCGTCACCACCCAGGATACACCTCCTCCTCATCTCTGACAGGCAGACAGCCCTTTGCAGATCTTAAATCCAGATGAACAGCTATTACAAGTTTTACTTTGCATTGTGCATCTCAGACAAACAGGTAACCTGCCTCGCTCTCTGGAGTTAAATAATACACAACAGTGCACGGCACTAGAGACGGCAACCAGTGAAAACATGATGCAATGAATAAAGGAAGGTGCAGGCAGTTGTGAGGCTGGCTGAGAAACTCAAAGGCAAGGGAGAGAAGAGATGAAGAGGCAGGAAACGCAGGGAGGCTGTTCCAGGTGGCAGGAGCTGCAGAGGGGAAGGCTCTTGCGCCCAAAGCAGTGAGAGACCGACAGAAAAGGGAGGAGGCAGGTGCTAGATATGCAGAGGGAAGAGAAGGCCTGTGAGGTAAGGCTGGAGCAGATGCCGGGACCCAGCCCAGGCTCTTGCATGGCAGTACTGCACTGTCCTGGCAGGAGTGCATCTCATCTTAGGGTGTTACGGATGGAAGTGTGTGTGCTGGATGCTCAGTCACCACTCTGGCATTAAGCCCACCTGAATGTGTCTATAGCCCATACGCTCCCCCAGGGTATTTGGATGGTGGGGGAGGCTCTTCTCTTACATTTTCTATACACTGGTGATTGTGTTGCCATTCCTCAGTCAGGCCAGGAGGAATAAGCTGGATAAGTGGGGTGGGTACAGTAACTCTGACAGGAGAGTCATGCAGCAAACAGCCCAAAACACCCTATGGCCCAGAAGTCTGTTGTTAACATAGGGCCCCCAAAAGGATGCCAGTGAGGAGCTAGCTAGATAGGAGGTTGATGGGCAAAAGAGAGATGGGGAGGGAAAGGAATGGGGGACCCGTGTTGCTGACTTGGAGACATCCTGACCTAGGGCACCAGTAGCCTGGAGTCAGGGTTTGAGCTGCTGGGGTCCCTTTGTACGGTGTGAGTTGCCAAGGTCTATAGGGTGCTGGCTCAGTGGCCGGGATGGTGAGGACTCTGAAGAGGAAGTGAACAGTCTCTGTGTACTAGGGGCTGATGGGGTCACGTCTGCGAGGCGTGACTGTCTGACTGCAGACCTGTGGGGCATGCTCCCTGGGCCTTTCGCTCCCCTGCACTGGGGCAGCCTGTAGCCAGTCACTGGTGCAGCAGATTCTGTCTAGCAGGCTCCTCGTTGGAATCGGTCTTCTCTGCCCAGGAAGCATGGCTGAGGCAGTGTGTGAACCCTGGGCGGGTGCAGACAGGTGCTGGGAACGTCGGAGGGGCATGCTGACTTCTCCTGGGGCGGGATCGGGGGATTGGGCACGTGCTGACCGACTCTTGGGGAGAGGTACCCTTTGCTCCCTCACAAAGAAGCCTGTAGTCAGCTGGTTGGGAAATCCTTTTATTGTTTCCCTCTGACCTGCTGAACCCTCCCAGCCAGATGAGTCATCGCAGCAAAGGATGTGACCCCAGCAACTCCCTACTGGAAAATCCCCGCCGCCCCAATCAGTGATCAGCAGCCTGATGTGCACCTATTCTACCACGTCTTGTCAAGTTCCAGGAGAAGCGGGCAGATAAATCCACCCCCCAGCTCAGGCTCAGCAAACGCCCTGCTATGGAGAGCGAGATCCCAGCCTGCTCCACAAAGCCACTCTCCCGGCTTCCTTTCCCCCCACCCCTCTGCCCCTCGCCCACAGGAGCTGGAAGCTCCTTGGGTCATCTCCTATGGAGATAGCTCCCTGGGTCCCCCTTGCAGGGACATGTCTCTGGTAGGCTCATGAGTCAGGACTGTTAATAGAGCAGAAGAGGAAAGAAAATCCCCCCCTCTGTGAGGCTTGGTAAATTTTTTCCTCCTCGTCGCTGACTGGAATACATCCCCTCCGCCCCCTTCCCTGACTTCCTATGCCTGACTAGAATACATCCTCTGCCAGACTCCCCAGCCGGCCTCCTTTCCTGAGAAATCCCACCTCTGTAGGAGTCATTCCGGTGCCTCATGCTAGCGTCTTATCTCGAGTATCGGGATGACTTATCCCCCAAGTGTTGGATCAGATAAACTCAGCATAGATCAGCATTGCCTCAGGAACAGCATCACAGGCTGACAGGATGGTGGCTCTCAGCATCACAGCAGGGCTCTGCCTATGGCGGTACTGAACTTCCTGTTTGGGTTGATGGGGAATTTTGGACATGGAACTTTTCTGAGCAAGTGGGAACCTGCTACTTGGAGGAGCCTGCCTGGATGTTTACAGGCAGGGGCTATGCAGGTGGCCCCTGTGGCTGAGGCTCTTGGGAATGGATGCCCTGAGTGGGGTCAGGGGCAGTAGGTGGATCTGGAATCCCAATAGCATGTGAGAATATTCACACTCTCAGTCCCCTCTGATCACTGCCTTTGCCTGCACCTACCCCCTCCCTCACACTCTTGTGATGTTATGGGTGGCAGGTGGGGACCCTCTGCACTCCATTGGCTGCAGTCCCTGGTTGTATTTGGAGCCATGGCCCAGGTAGTCCAGGCCTGTGGAGACTCTTCGGTTCTGACCCTCAGCCTAGGTATCAGAGCACTGACAGATCCAGAGGGGAGATGAAACTGAGCCAAGCAGAACAGATTAATTCTCGAACAGCTCCCGTGAGTCTGTGCAAGGACCAAGCATTAGGCTACTTGCTGGCTTCGCTGAATTTCTCAGAAGGGGGCGCACTGGCAGTGACCAGGAACGGCCTCATCTGAGGCCCCTGTAAGAAGGAAACTTTCTCCCTAAGCCAGCAGCGTCTCAGCAGGATGGGAGTCTTGCCTTGAATGGGCAGCTCTTTGGGCCAGAGCTGCCTTTGACCCAGCAGCCACTGTGGCCTGTCCCCTTTGTCTTCAGATCGGGATTTAGAGACATGGTTTCCATCAGCGGGGGATAGAGGTTGCAGACAGTGGCCCTGCTCCAGCTCCCCATCGGCTTCAAAGAGTGCCTGGCTACCGAGCAAATAGTCGGGACCTTGTTAACCCTCTCATCCCCGGCCTGCCACGGGGGCACAGCAGCAGCCTCCCCTAGGGCAGGACTGTGCCACGAGACCCTCGTGGGCTGGGGGGAGGAATGGAGGATCAGCATTGCACCCCAGAATTGCAGCTGCGTAACAAATGGGATTGACCTGTGAGAACATATTTACACCTAAGGATGGTGAGCAGAGATTTGGCTGGCAACAAGCAGCTGTTCACACGCCTCAGAGGAGCAGAGTTGATTTGCATCATAATAAATATTCATCAGCTCTAAAAACATTAAATTAGAATTCTGGATTGCTGAAAAATACCATTTTTTCTGCTTCATTTCTCTCTCTCTCAAATTGACTCCTTCCCAGCTGTGGAAGGTGGGGGTTTGCTCTTGACAAGGCCTATCCTTTGTTTCTGCCCAGGCACTCCTGGTTCCATATCTGGGCTGCAGGTCGCTCTCTAGTCCTTGGGGGCGGGAAATGAGCACACATCAGTAGCAGAGACATTAATGCAGGCAGGCATGCTCTCCAAACCCAGGGAGGATTGAGGAGGCTCACGCCCTCCTAAAAATAAACATCGACACATCCACAGGCCTTTCCGAGCCTGACTCACCACTGGATTCCCTTGCTCCCCAGGATCTTGTCCGGAAATGGTACTGTGATCTGTCAGGGAACAGGGTTACACCACTGACGGGGTGGAACATTTGCTGCTAGTGATCACAGAATTGCAGTGACATTTGGGATTGGCAAGCATCCCTGCGACTGATTCCTGCTCTTTAGCACCCAGAAGAGGCTTTAGTGCAGCCTTGTGCAATGTGTTGGTTTATACTGGAAAATGTATGATGCTCTGACTGTGAACGTGGAAACAAGAACTGCTCCTTGCGCTTCATCACTCTGCTTTGTATTCCCCACCATGTCGTCTGTTGGGACTGACATCACGGTATCGATAAAGGTAGTGGGTGGGTGGGTATGAACATGCCTACAGATGTGTCCTCTACATTGAGAGTGTTCTAGGAGTGTTGAGGAGAACAGTAAGTTAATGCACAGGGCGTTACATTCGCAGACTTAGGTTTAAACTCTGATTTGGTTACCAGTAACTGTTTGGATGTTTCAGTCTCATCCATTTCCCAGTCAAAACATAGCACAGTTTGGGAATTGGCAATTTTTGCATGTGAGAGCCTGGTACTGAAATAGTAGAGATCTGGTAGCTAAGGAGCAGATAGTAAAACAGCCGGGGGGAGGGAGGACTCGATTAGGATTGAATAACATTGGCAGAGCTATCACCAGAATACCTAGGCATAAAAGTTATTGCTGGAGCACCGATCACCATAGTATCTAGGTGTGTGGACCCAACACTGGAGTAACAGGGGTGATGTAGGTCAGGATTGGGTGCATTGGCAGAACTGGGCAGAGAAGCCTGCTCGGTACTTGGATCAAGGCAGTGCTAGAAGATTTCCACTTTTGTGAGGATCAGACTTGCCCCCAAATTGAGAATCCCCAAAGCCCAATTTGTAACCCTCTGCAAGATTTCACCTCCCCTAGCTCACGTTCAGACTGCCATTGATTCTGGGGGCAGGAGGTCTGAGCACGGAACTGGGCTTGAAACTTTGCAGTAGCTTGCTGATGACTACATACTACTGCCTAATTTTGCTTGAATGATACTTCAGAGCCCCACACCGAAGGAGAGGCCCAAGGGGAGGAAAAGTGGGACAGTCGTCATGTCTGAAACAAACCACTTGGCCCAAGGACTCATTCAGACCCTTGAAACTAGGAGCCTGTCTTCTGAGGGGCATAAAGGCATCCGAGCTATGCTCCATACTAATTCTGAGGTCTGATCAGTGTCTCATGTTTTGGGGAAATTTTATAGGGAATAGAAAAAGGCTTTAAGTAAATACATAGGAAAAACACATCCAGATGGGGCTGTTCAACTACTGGCTGATTAGGGACTGCTGGTGGATTTGCTAGTTTTTCTAAGCAAATATAGGTCCCTTAGCAGTACTTGTTGGAATAGGGAAGCAGCAGGAATATTTAGCAGCTGCTGTGTACAAACAGGTACGGCGTGGAGAGGAGGGTGTTTCATGGTCTGGATTTGGTAGTTCTGCAGCGTGGCTGCAGCTAGATGCGAAAGCTTACCTGGTGAAGCGGTGTATGCTGCCCTCTGCTAGTGAACGGTGGAATGCCTTGCTGATGAAGGCTGCTGGCAAGCCCTGTGTGTGTGGTAATGGTCTGTCAATGACTGGCCATAAATTAAAGCAGCTGAAAGGATTTTGCTTGATGTTTCCAGCGGGGTTCCTTTGAGTGAGAGCTGGCAGGTGAAGTTTCAGCCCCCAAAGAAAATGCTTGGAAAGTCAAGAGTGACTGGAAAGAGAGGCTGAGCCTGGAGAGTCTGGGTGAGCCGTCCAGCATTTGCACCAGGCGGTGGGTAACTGCGCTCTGTGCAGCTCTCAGAAGTATTTGCCTCAAGCCAGCTGGCAGTTCACCAGCTGGAGAAGTGGAGATTTGACTCCAGTTGAAAACTAAAACCCAACATTCAGCCACTTTCTCTGATTATGCATGTCCTGCCAGTGGTGGAGAGAGCAGCAGGAAGGGACCAGACCGCAAAGAGTTAACTCAGTGGCCAGGATTAGCAAGAGAGGGGATGGCCCGAGCCAAGTCACTGGGATGGCCCTCTGTGCTAAGTATGCATCCTTAGTGGGTCTGAGGAAAGCCCCAAGGAAGGGCATGAACAAGGAGAGAGCACGAGTGGAGAAAGAAGTAAACATGCAGGCCAATTAATGAGACCCCCTCAACTGGCCATCCATTTCTCAGGCCCCGCTTCGGACAGGCACACAGAGAGGGTCTCCCTTGGAACAGAAAGTCCTGGAGAGAGCAGTGGGTGGGGCAGGTTTGCCATGTTCCACCAGTGATGGGTCACATGAGGATCAAGCTTTGGGCTGGTGCTAGGGAGGTTTATCTTACCCGAGGTATTGACGAGGAGCCATAGTGCCTTGGCTCAGCGACCGACCCCTCCCGTCCTAACCAGAACTGTGTCTCCTGTTTCTGACAGCACCGGCAGCTCTTGAAGGACAGTTTCATGGTGGAGCTGGTAGAGGGGGCTCGGAAGCTGCGCCACGTCTTTCTTTTCACTGACCTGTTCCTGTGCGCCAAGCTCAAGAAGCAGCTTGGAGGGTGAGGATTTTCCCGCTTCACACCCCATTTTCCGGGGCTTCGCACCCTATATTCAGAGCAGTGGACTTGGCAGAACGCTAGTTCCGTGCATACAGCTGCACCTAACTCAGCAACGCTGCGGCCCATACAGGGAACATTGTACAGTGTAGCATTGTCCTTCAGAGGAGACAGAGCCAAAATCCTCATCACTTCGGGGAGTTAAATACTGCCTGGCTACCTTCCTAAAAGCAGGGGTGCGAACTGTGGCATCCTGGACAAATTCCAGCTGGGGTCATTTAACTCTGCCTCCCTTCATTCCCCCTGCAGTTTCAGGTGGTCGTCTTCACTTCTTGTTGCAGCCTGCACTTAGGGTTACTCGCTAGCTCCCTCTAGAGGCTGGATCTCACAGGGGTTTATGAGGCAGCTACGGCTTGCGAAAAACTTCTGCAGCAGGCAGGAGAGGCTCCTGCTTTTAGATCCGGAGGTCCCAGGTTCAGTCCTCTCTGCCAAAGACCCACCCGGAGGCATCGCATTATAGGAGCGTAAGCTCTTGTGTAGCAAGCTGCTGCGTTCTGCCCCAGAGATGATTGTATTTAAAGATATCCCGGTATTTGGGAAGTGCTTTGGGCTGCTTCAGAGTGAGCACTGGATTAAAAAAAATAAAATCTACGGGCAGCACCAGCGGGCGGCACACTGTACATAGCATTGTAGTGGGTATTGGCTCCTTCAAGATTCATTGCTGGAAGACTGACCGACCCCAGCTGTGCTTCCATCTCAGGGGTTACAGTGAGGGTGAGCCTGTTTCACTGTCTTGTAACCTGCAATGCTGAAACCACCAGGAGGGAAAGCATGGAAAGAGCGGGGTGAGCTGATGGCGTGCAAGTGTGTTTAAAGCCCTGTCCCCTCTTCTTTTCAGGAAAAGCCAGCAGTATGATTGTAAATGGTACATTCCGCTCACAGACCTCAGCTTCCAAACTGTGGATGAGTCCGAGGCAGTGCCCAACATCCCACTCGTGCCTGACGAGGAGCTAGATGCCATGAAGATCAAGATCTCCCAGATGAAGAATGACATCCAGCGAGAAAAGGTAACGGCAGGTGGAGCCGTCTTCCCCAAGCCCAGGGTGCATGTTGCGTCCCAACCTGGAAGTGGGATGCTGCTGGGGGCGTAACTCACCTCCAGAGTTTGGTTGGACAGGTAACGCTGCTAAGCTATGGCACGTGCTTGTGACGTGCAGTGGAACTAAACTTTTGGTTATGCATGTAGTGGTTGGGCAGGCAGCTATAGCTAGGCATGATGCATTATCCCTGGTGTGATAGTGTCCTCTGGGCGTCCAGGAATAACAAAGCATCCAGCAACTAGGTGTTGAATGTTCTCACGGTGTTGGCAGGCCCTGTTCATGGTGCTATGTGTTTGCTGAGGGAGGAATTGGGAGGAATGGGTTAGCTTTTGTGCCGAGGGCACATGAGAGTGGATAGAAATGTGGTGAGCCTGTTTTTCAGAGATTTCAGCTCTTGGATATCTAAGCACGAGCCTGGGTGTGGCTTTGGTCACATATAAAGATACCTCTGCATTTTCACCATATCAGCAATGTCTTCTAAGTGTGTTTGAAGCCTAGCGAATTTGGATGCCTAAGCAGGTCTATAGATAAACATGTCAACCTCTTTCACTGTCACCAATCACACAGTGGGCTCTGTGGCTTTAATGTCTGCCCCTCTTCGTTTGCTAGACGTGCGTTTTCTCAGGTGTCGCAGAATCCAAGCCATTTCCTAAGTGGGGTGGAGTTCCACCTGCCCGACGGCAGAACCACTGCTGAATGGACGTGTTGTTTGGCCACCTGTGAAGGGAAGAGGGGGATAGATTAGAAAATCGAGTCAAATCTCCTCCTCCACTTTGATTCTGGCATGAGACCACCGTAATGTGGTCTAATGGAGGACTTCAATCACCCTGACATCTGCTTGGAGCGCAATACAGTAGTACACAGACAATCCAGGAAGTTTTTTGGAGAGTGCTGGGGACAACTTCCTGGTGCAACTACTGGAGGAACCAGCCAGGGGCTGCTCTCCTCTTGACCTGCTGCTTTCAAACAGGGAAGAATTGGTAGGGGAAGTAGAAGTGGGTGGCAACCTGGGAAGCAGTGACCATGAGATGGTTGAGTTCAGGATCCTCACAAAAGGAAGGAAGGAAGGAGAGCTGCAGAATACGGACCCTGGACTTCAGAAAAGCAGACTTTGACTCCCTTAGGGAATTGATGGGCAGGATCCCCTAGGAGGCTAATACGAGGGGGAAAGGAGTCCAGGAAAGCTGGCTATATATTAAAGAAGCTTTATTGAGGGCGCATGAACAAACCATCCCAATGAGAAGAAAGAATAGCAAATATGGCAGGCGACCAGCTTGGCTTAACAGTGAAATCATCAGTGAGTTTAAACACAAAAAGGAAGCCTACAAGAAGTGGAAACTTGGACAGATGACTAGGGAGGAGTATAAAAATATTGCTCAAGCATGCAGGGGTGTAATCAGGAAGGCCAAAACACAACTGGAGTTGCAGCTAGCAAAGGATGTGAAGGGTAACAGGAAGGGTTTCTTCAGGTATGTTAGCAACAAGAAGAAGGTCAGGGAAAGTGTGGGACCCTTAATGAATGGGGAGGCAACCTAGTGACAGATGATGTGGAAAAAGCTGAATTATTCAATAATTTTTTTGCCTCAGTCTTCACAGACAATGTCAGCTCCCACACTGCTGTCCTGGGCAACACAGTATGGGGAGGAGGTAAGCAGCCCTTAGTGGTGAAAGAACAGGTTGAGGACTATTTAGAAAAGCTGGACATGTACAAGTCAATGGGTCCAGATCTAATCCATCTGAGGGTGCTGAGGGGATTGGCTGATGTGATTTCAAAGCCATTGGCCAATATCTTTGAAAACTTGTGGCAATCGGGGAAGGTCTCGGGCGATTGGAAAAAGGCAAATATAGTGCCCATCTTTAAAAAAGGGAAGAAGGAACTACAGACCTGTCAGCCTTACCTTAATCCCTGGAAAAATCATGGAATAGGTCCTCAAGGAAACCATTTTGAACCACTTGGAGGAGAGGAAGGTGATCAGGAACAGTCAACATGGATTCACCAAGGGCAAGTCATGCCTGACCAACCTGATTGCCTTCTATGAGATAACTGGCTCTATGGATGTGGGGAAAGCAGTGATATATATAAAAGATATGATATATCTTGACTTTAGCAAAGCTTTTGATACGGTCTTCCACGGTATTCTTGCCAGCAAGTTTAAAAAAGTATGGATTGGATGAATAGTCTATAAGGTGGATAGAAAGCTGGCTAGATTGTCAGGCTCAACAGGTAGTGATCAACGATTCTATGTCTAGTTGGCAGCCAGTATCAAGTGGAGTATCCCAGGGGTCAGTCCTGGGGCTGGTTTTGTTCAACATCTTTATTAATGATCTGGATGATGGGATGGATTGCACCGTCAGCAAGTTTGCAGATGACACTAAGCTGGGGGGAGAGGTAGATACACTGGAGGGTAGGGATAGGGTCCAGAGTGACCGAGACAAATTGGAGGATTGGGCCAAAAGAAATCTGATGAGGTTCAACAAGGACAAGTGTAGAGTCCTGCACTTAGGACGGAAGAATCCCATGTACGGCTACAGGCTGACGACAGATTGGCTAAGCAGCAGTTCTGCAGAAAAGAACCTGGGGATTACAGTGGATGAGAAGCTGGATATGAGTCAGCAGGGTGCCCTTGTTGCCAAGAAGGCTAACGGCATATCGTGCTGTATTAGTAGGAGCATTGCCAGCAGATTGAGGGAAGTGATTATTCCCCTCTATTCAGCACTGGTGAGGCCACATCTGGAGTATTGCGTTCAGTTTTGGGGCCCCCACTACAGAAAGGATGTGGACAAATTGGAGGGAGTCCAGCGGAGGGCAATGAAAATGATCAGGGGCCTGGGGCACATGACTTGCGAGGAGAGGCTGAGGGAACTGAGCTTGTTTAGTCTGCAGAAAAGAAGAGTGAGGAGGGATTTGATAGAAGCCTTCAACAAGCTGAAGGGGATTCCAAAGAGGATGGAGCTAGACTGTTCTCAGTGGTACCTGATGACAGAACAAGGAGCAATGGTCTCAAGTTGCAGTGGGGGAGGTCTAGGTTGGATATTAGGAAACACTATTTCACTAGAAGGGTGATGAAGCACTGGAATGGGTTACCTAGGGAGGTGGTGGAATCTCCATTCTTAGAGGTTTTTAAGGCCTGGCTTGACAAAGCCCTGGATGGGATGATTTAGTTGGTGTTGGTCCTGCTTTGAGCAGGGGGTTGGACTAGATGACCTCCTGAGGTCTCTTCTAACCCTAATCTTCTATGATTCTATGAATGTCTCTCTGTTCTCTAGAGGGCTAACAAGGGCAGCAAGGTCATTGAGAGGTTGAAAAAGAAGCTGTCTGAGCAGGAATCTCTGCTGTTGCTGATGTCTCCCAACATGGCTTTCCGGGTTCACAACCGGAACGGCAAGGTAAGCTGCTCCACAGGTGTCTCTGGGGGCCTTGCATACAGGACCGAGAATGAGGCACAAGGGGGGCATTTGTGTGCATGTGCGTGTCACAGTGCCCCACCCAAGGGAATCGGATCTGCTCAAGCATTTGTCAGTTTGTAATTGTCTCATCATCCAGTGGCTTGTCTGAAAATAGTCTCCAAGCTGCAGATGTCCAGCCTGTGCCATGCTGAAGGCCACTTTGGCAACTTACCAGGAGCCCAAGGGTTAATTTGCATGTACATTTGCATTTTTAAATATAAAATCAGAAATTCACCCCTCACCCTACTATCTGCCTGTGCTTGGATCCAACCAGATAGGGGTGGGAACTGCATCACTTCCCCTGGAATAAAGCCCCGCAACTGCTGCACCATAGCTGCATCCTTTAGTAAAGTTGCAGGGGGAAGGTACTCATAGGTCTAATTTCATGGCTGTAGACTTCATGGGCCCCCTACTGCTAACAGACTATGGAGATTCTCTCTTAGCTAGCGGGAGAGACTCGTGGTTTTAGGTTTATCTTCAGTGCTGTATGTGTGGGGTTATTGGTGACCTGGGTATCTGCATATACTTGGCAATGGATCGTTTCAAGACCTAGTCACCAGCATTTTCTTCAGCTAATTTCGAAGGCATTTTGGCATCTGCTTCCTTAGCCACACATCTGCCTAATCTCCAAGGCATGCACTATTGGCTGGCCTGGCCAGAGTAGACAGCCGTCATGGAAGCTCATGCTGCCACAATCCCAGCTGCCATTAACAGGGTGGTCCTTGGAAGAAGCCCAGGCTGCAGGTGTCCTTGCTGGTGCTGAAGGCACACGGCTGAGAGGGCGTTCACAGTGCCAGGGTCCCGGCTGGCACTGCCAAAGCAGTGCTGGGAGGAAGCTGGCAGGTGTACTAGCAGGGTCTGGATCTCACTGGGAGGTGGTGGGTCAGAATGACATGCTCCTTGTTCCCCTGTCTCTTCCTGCATAGAGTTACACATTCCTCATCTCGTCGGACTACGAACGGGCAGAGTGGAGAGAGAACATCCGGGAGCAGCAGAAGAAATGTGAGTGTCCCTTGGCCAATCAGAGCCCTTGTCTTAGGGCGTTCTAGAGACCATCCAGCTGGGTAACCTCAGCGCATATGCCCCTCTCCCCTGCCAGGGAGGAGGAGTCAGAGAAGGGATTGTCCAACCCGGGGAGTTAGCTAGAAGTGGGGAATGGCCCCCTGTCACAAGGAGGAGGAGATGCATGAATATCCAGGAGACAACGTGGATTAATTCCTTTTCTTCTCCTGCCCTGTCGCTGCAGTTGAAGCCAGTGGAGGTGCTTTTGCTTCCAGCCCCTAGATGTGAATGTCTGGGAGCTAGGGCACAGGGAGAGTTCTCCCCAATGGAATCATTTCTCCCATTGGCCTCAGAGTCATCTGCCCTTCTGGGGCAGTGAAAGGCCCTCCCGTTTCCCTGGCCTTTTCCTGAAGGGGGTGCTTTATTTTTGGAGAGGGGTTGGCTGTGGCTCTGCCAGGGGAGAAGAGTCTCTTTCGTTCTGTGTGCAAGATCCAGAGACTATCCATAGGACAAGTGAGCCCCTGCATGTGACTGGGCCGAAGCCTCCTGGCAGTATGGCCAAGGGGTCTGTGCTTTAGCCATGGTTCCTTCCGACCACAGAAACGCTCCCTTATGCCAACTGCTAGCATTGCCCTGGGCGCATCTGCAAGTACCCCCTGCCTGGGCTCGGGGGAGTGTCCATGGAGCTCTGTGCCCTGGGCAGATACCATTCCCTCTCTGAATTTCCTTGGCAGGCTTTAAAAGCTTTTCGCTCACGTCCGTGGAGCTCCAGATGCTGACAAACTCCTGCGTCAAGCTTCAGACCGTCCACAACATCCCCCTCACCATCAATAAAGAAGGTGAGAGCGGTCGTCGGCGCCCTCGTGTAGACCAGCTGCCGTCATAACCCACCCCCTGCCTTTCCTTTACATCCCCCTTGTCCTGCTCTTACCGTTCAGGCCTCAAGGTAGCTGTGAGTGGATGGTCTTGTAAAACAGTCCCGATTCTGACCACACTTAAACCCTGAACAACCCAGCTCTGCTGCAGCTAGTTGCTGTCGGAAGATTTGATTGCCCCCAGAAGCTTGCTCTGAGTAGACAAGACACAGCAAGCAGAGGGAGCGGGCAGGGGAGGGTCTGCTCAAAGGTTCCAGAGTTATTTGGTCCCACAGTATAAATACAACCTGTGGAATGTTTGCAGTTCACTTTCTCCCCCACTGCTCCTTTGACAATGAATTCCTGCCCATCCCCTGGGGCTTTACTCTGTCTCCCCCATTGTTATTGGGTGGATTCTCATATTATTTCAGTAATTATTGTTCTTTTTACTTTCCCCCATCATTCAATGGACTGAAGTCCCTTCCCCTGTCGTCCTACCACTAACCCCCTAGCTGTTGTACCCACAACAGCCCTGGCCACTAACCCCACTCCTTCCTCCTGGAGTCCAGCCCCTCCGCTTCCCTGGCACATGTATATCTGTGGGAGTCTCTCTTAGATATATTTTTTAAAATGTGATTTTAAAATGAACAGGCTGGACATGAGAAAAAGGTGTGAAGTAGCCACAGTCCTCCCTATGACTGAGACAGGCGTAGGATTTTCAAATGGCATATCTGTGGTGGGGGAGTCGGTCTGTTCTGTTGAGCTGTCTCCATCCTCATCAGCTGCAGGCATGAGTGTGACATTATTTTGAGCCGACCTATTGAAATTCTTGGCCTGCGTGTTTGACGGGGAGGGCATTTATAATGAAACGATGGGTGCTGCTGCTGAGGCAGCAAAAACGTGAAATGAAGCAAATGTAGGGAGGCAAAATGGCAGAGATGCTGGGAGCGTGTTTGTGCTGGTTCTCAGTGAGTAGATTTGCAGAGGGGTGGTGCATGTCAGTTAGTGTGATGGTGAGTTTGCAGATATGAGTCCAGTATTCAGAAATGCAGCCTGTACATAATAACTGTGTATCATATGGTTTCTCTGTAAGAGTCCAGGGCGTAGGCAGTCTGGCCTACTGGTTGTTACTGGGCTGGTGTCATGGAGCCAAGGGCTGTCCACAAGGCGGTAGTTGGAAAGGAGGGATCAGAGTAGGTGCAAAAGCTGAAATAAGTAGGTGAGAGTCAGGATCAGAGTCAGGCCAGGGTCAGGAATAGTTACCAGACTGGAGTCAGGAGGCAAGAGTCAGTGACAGGCCGGAGTCGGAGACCTAAGATCAGACAGCGAGGCAAGGTCTGGAGCTGCAGCAAGGCAGAATTCTTCATGCTTGCCCAGGCAACTTCTTGGAGCACCTCCAGGGTTAAGTAGTAACTGTGGGCCAATCAGAAGGCCGCAGGGTGCTGTTGCTCTGAACACTTTGAGTGGTACTTAGGTACTTCCTGTGGCACCTAATCTCCAGAGTGCTCCTAGGTTGCAGCTCTGCATGGTGTCCTGGTGGTGATGGGGGAATGTCAGCTGCCCCAGGCTCCACAGACCCAAATTCTAGTCCCGCAGATCCTTACAATCTGACTCTTAATGCCAGGCCAGTGCTTAAAGGGATGCCAGCAATCTTCTGTCTGAAAAGTTTTGCCTACTGTGATTATAAGAACAGCTAAGATCAGTGTCGCTGACAGATTAGAGAGAGAATCCTCGACGGAGAGATAAGAAAACCTGAGTCAGATCTAAGTTTTTTCCCTACTCTGCCACTGACTGGCTGGGTTACTTTGGGCAAATTCCTTCACTGCTCTGTGCCTGTTTCCTCTGCAATCCTTATCTGTCTCACCTATTTAGATTAGAAGTTCTTTGAGGCAGGGACTCTCGCTTATTCTATAGCGTGCCCAGCACACTGGGGCCCTGATCTCACTTAGGACCAGCAGGTGCTGCTGTAATATAAATAATAATACTTTTCAGTTTTCCTTTGTGCAGTTGACAGCCCTTTGTGTACAGTCAGTTGGTTTCTTCTGTTGTTGGGTCTTTCGCAGCAACAGTGGGAGAGAGGAAAAAATTAAAAATAATGAAGTGTGATTGTAAAAGCTCCAGAATTGTCTAGAGGACTCTGGGACAGGAGTGGTACCTGGAGCAACTTACAACTCCTTTCTAAAAAAAACTGACTAGATGTCGTGTTCCTGCTACGGGGGTTAGACACTTTATCTTCCACTCTGCAATCTCTGTGATGTAAATCTCCTCCCGGTGTCTTTCCCTTTGCCATCTCTGTGAAGCTGAACTAAAATCTCTTGGGTCTTTTGTACAGATGACGAATCGCCCGGGCTCTATGGATTCCTGAACGTCATTGTTCATTCTGCCACGGGGTTCAAGCAGAGCACAAGTGAGTTGCAGATCTGTGACGTGCAAGTGAGGGTCTGTTAGGGCCAAAGGACAAGAATGAGGTACTCTGGGCATAGAGACGTCAGTTTGGGGATACAGGGTTTGGTGAAGAGAGTCAGTTTGGGTGATTGGGAGTGGGGGATTAGTGTACATTTAGGGGATGCTGACTAGCTTTTTGTAGTGATAAAAGCTCTCAAATAGACCAGGCTCCAACACAAATCTTTTCACTCTTACCCTATTTTCTGTCATTTTTCTTACTGTATGTGCTGCTTACCCAACAGTTCATGGGTAAATCGGCTCTTGCTCCCTCGTTGCCCATTTTCCAACCTTGTTTGATCCTGCAGTGAAATCTCAAGGCTCAATCTCTGACCTCACAGTAACAACATCTATGGTAATAAACACTGGATTAGGAGTTCACTGTCGGATCAAGCAGGTGACAAACCAGTGTGTGGGGTGGGGAGAGAGTCCTTGTTAAAATACACACACGCTTTCTGCAGCAGCTAAGGTAACTCAGGAAGATCCCAATTCAATTTCCATTGAAGTCAGTGGGGTCTTCCTTTGGGCTCTGCTGAGCGTTGGAATGGACACTAGTTTCCAGGGCGCCCACGCTTCTCTCTGTGTAACTGCACACAAAAACAAATCTAAGAAAAGAGGAGACAAAGGGCCCTTTCTGCTAAATGACAGAAATGCACCTTCTGGGCTGAATTGAGGATTGTGTGCTGGTAGCAGGGAGGATGCATTAAGGACACTTATGCTACTGTGGTTACACCAGCGTAATTACACCCATGCTACGTAGGTGCAAACGCATAGTGTAGCCCCATTGCACAGTGTAAGACAGGCCAGGCACCAGCACAGGGTAAGCTGCATTACGCAGCCCATCTACACTGAGGGTTTGCACTGGTGTAGCTACACTGGTTCTAGTGTCATCAGTATAGAGAGGCCTTTAGGTGAGAAGGCATCTAGGAAGTAATGCTTATAGAAAAAGATTATGGTAATCTTAACAAAGCCTCTGATTCTTGTCTCACCTCCAGACCTGTACTGCACGTTGGAGGTGGATTCCTTTGGATATTTTGTGAACAAAGCTAAGACCAGAGTTTACAGGGACACTACGGAGCCCAATTGGAATGAGGTGGGTATGCTGGGCCTTGTTTATCCCCTTGGGGCAGAACATTTGCAAGTGAAGTGGCTGTTTGGTTTGCAGTCTGTACTGCATGAACTGGCCCAGGGGTAGGCAACGTATGGCACACGTGCCAAAGGCGGCACGTGAGCTGATTTTCAGTGGCACTCACACTGCCCAGGTCCTGGCCACCGGTCCGGGGGACTCTGCATTTTAATCTAATTTTAAATGAAGCTTCTTAAACGTTTTAAAAACATTATTTACTTTTCATACAACAATAGTTTAGTTATATATTATAGCGTTATAGAAAGAGACCTTCTAAAAACATCAAAATGTATCACTGGCACGCGAAACCTTAAATCAGAGTGAATAAATGAAGACTCGGCACATCGCTTCTGAAAGGTTGCCGACCCCTGAACTGGCCCCTTCTCACATGTGCAGCACATCTGAAAGCATAGTCTGCAGTTCCTGTCGTTTCCTCTGGGCTCTTACCACTTGTAGGAGATTTTAATCTTGGAGACTCACCGATGAAATGTGTCAGCAGCAGATGCCCTTTGCGTGATCAGCCAGCTGATTGTACAGCCCGTGTGTGTGTGTGTGTGTGTGTATACTTAAAAAAAAATTATCTGTGGCAATACAGTGAATAAGGAAATATTTTTCGAAGGGAAGGGTACAGTTATAAACTTAGCTTTCAGCATCCTGCTTCTTTATAGCAGGCTTATTTTAAACCTAGTGTAATTGAACACAAGAAATACGGGACCATCTATTTCTTTCAGTGATGCACCACTACAATATATTGAAACTTGACCAAGGGACCAAGCATCTTTCATACTCCCCTCCAAAGTGTCCCCCAAGTGGACTCAGTACTATTCTGCTTGACCTCTCTTTAAGACCCACTCCATTAGACGAGAGATCTTCGTCAGTCCCTTAAGTGGTCCCTTCAGATTGGTTTCATTGAGGCTGTACAGAGTCAAATATCCAGAAGACTCTATCTCCTTGTTAACTAATTGCTGCTCTTCCCCTTCTCCTTGCCCTTGCTGCAGGAGTTTGAGATCGAGCTGGAGGGATCGCAGACCCTACGGATTCTGTGCTATGAAAAATGCTATAATAAAACCAAGCTCACCAAAGAAGATGGAGAGATCACCGATCGAATCATGGGGAAAGGCCAGATCCAGGTAGGGCTTGCCCTGATCCATTCCTAAGCCCCGCGCTAGGATAAACAATGGAGCTTTTGAATCCTGGAGCTCCCTTGTCTCTGCTGGAGAACGTGTCGAATTCTGGAAGTCAGGCAGACAGGTTGGGGATTCTTTGAGACACAGCTGGGAGATTAAATCGGACACTGGCCCTTTTTATACTCCTCTGGCCCCAATGTTGGTGGTGTTCTGCAGGGGGTTTATTGTTGGAGAGAACTGGGTGATTCATCTTCTGTCATGTCTCAAATCCTCCCTGGAGAATTCATGGTCACAGCTCAAAGTCTCTGAGGCCTGTGTGCTCCATTTGCACAGGGAAAGAGAAAGTGAGGAGAGTGGCTTTGTATGTGAGACATGGGGTGGCCTCTATCAATCCCCTAATAAATCAGTCCAGAGAAAATGCTATCTGCCCTAAAGTACATGCCGTGAGTGTATTGATGTGATGGTAGAACCAAGCAGGACATACGTGTTGCTCTGACAACAGCCATGTTCAGAACTTTGTGTCCATAACAACAGGGTACATCTAAGATTTAAATGGGCTGTTTGACCTCTTCTTCATTGAGAAGCAGCGTGTAGCATTTTTGTGTGTTTTGTAAGTACCAGAGGGTTGGAGAGATGATGAGTTGGCAGCAAAAGGGGCTGATGCTCCCAGAGAATTGAGTGGTGGTGGCCTAAAGTTCTGGGCATTAAGTTTCTGGCAAAGATCCCAGCTGTTGCAGGATGGGGGCAGGTTGAACATGTTGTATTATTCCCTCTCCTCCTCCGAATCTCTTCCCTGAAGCCCCAGTGATATGCTGGGACAGTTGTCCTGAGTACGGTATTTGAGTTAGACCATAAGCTGTTCAAGGCATGTACGCTGTCTGTGCATGTGTTCTGTAAAGCATCCTGCATGCTTATGGCACTCCATGAAATAACTATCAGTACTTGTCACCCATTTCTGTCCATTTCCTCGCCACTCCCTCGGCACCACTTTCTTGGACAACTGAGTGGTAACCGCACAGACCTTGTCCTCCTATTTCAAAGGGAGCTGAGTCTGGGCATGGTGTTGCAGTCCTTCATTCATGGGCCCTGTCAAGACTGGTGTCCAAAGGAGCTGCATGAGACCTCCATGCAGTGCTCAGGGCTGCCATGCTGTCGTCAAGGAAAGCTTTGTCACCAGATGGAACCTCTGGGAGATATTTGAAAGAAAACAAATACTCGGATAGTAAAATTGGTAAACGGGGATATTAACAGGCCACTTCACCTTGAATGTGTGCTAACTCATGCTAAACTATCTGCTCAGTTGTGTATTTAGCTGTGACACTCTAAGGCCAGGTCTACACTACAGATCTGTATCTGTTTTATCGGTATAACTGTGTCGCTTGGGGGCGTGAAAAATCCACACACCCCTCCCCCAAGTGATGTAGTTATACTGACCTAGCTCCCCCCCGGCCCCTACCCAGGTGTAGATAGCGTTATGTTGGCAGGAGGGCTTCTCCTGTTGACATAGCTACCACCTCTCGCAGAGCTGGATTAACTGTGCTGATGGGAGAAGCTCTCCCACTGGGGTAGGAGCGTCTTCACCTAAGCGCTACAGCTGCATCAGTGCAGCGTTTTAAATGTAGACCTGCCCTTAGTCCCTTTCCCAGACCTGAAGAAGAGCTCTGAGTAGCTCAAGAGCTTGTTTGTCTCACCAACAGAAGTTGATCCAATAAAAGATATCACCTCACGCACCTCGTCTCCCGCATAGCACCGTCAGGCGAACAGGGCCTGGTCACTTCCCTTGGGGCTGTGTTGACTGATGCTCAAAGTTTCAGCCCTGAAGCTCTTAGTTGTGCTTTCATCAGTGCCCCCACCCCTCCCCTCCTCCGTCATCAAAGCCTGGATTTTCCAAAGGTTTCAGATAGAGCTGGTTTAAAAAAAAAAAAATTCTTTAAAACTTTTTTGGACAAAAAATGGCTTTTCGGTGAAACTGACATTTTCACAAAAAACTTTCATTTTTTTGTTAAATGTTTCCATTTTTTCATAATTGAAAAAACAAAATTGTTTTTGGTTAAACTTCTCAGTTTTCAATCAGGAAAACAAAACAAACAAAAATAAAAATAATTAAAATTGGTTTTGGGAATTTTTTTTTCTGACAAAAACCTGAACATTTTCAAGGAAATATTTCAATAAAATAATTTTTGACTGGCTCTAAGGTCAGATTTCTACTGTAGCCCTAAATATAAACAGTCTCCCACTTTTGCATGTTTTATTGGATTCCCCCCTCCCCCCCCCTCATTTTACAAAGAAACCCTCCCATCACATTTCTGAATAGGCTGAAATTAGGCCAGGTCAGGCTGTCCTTAATTCTCGGGAATTTCTGTCCCATCACAGTATTTTATTTTTAGGACCACTGTGTAGTTTAATAATAAAAAAAAAAAGGGGGGGGGGAAGGGGTCCTAAAAATAACCACTCTGCTGGGATCTATGGTTGATAAGAATTGTTATGGGCCGATTTTTTTTTTTTTTTTTTTTTTTTAAACAGGCCACTGAATGCTCCTTTTTAAAATCAGGAAATACATCTAATATAACCAAAAAAAGTCCTGGGGATAAACTAGTGGGAATTAAGATTAGTGATGTCAGCATTTGCCTTTTGCTATTTTGAATATTTGTTTTCTTTCAAGACTTTTCCAGAGGCTTTTGGTTTGTGTCGTTTTTTTCACTGAATAGCCTGTGTAGCTTTGTGTTGTCATTATCCAGGTCAAAGTCTGTCCTCGGTTAAGATGAACCCCATTCTATGGAAGCCAGTGGGAGTGGGGGGAGCTTTTCGACAGGCTCGTTGAGCCGAGCTTAGCCCAGCCTCCCAGAACTGTCAGTCACATCCACATCCCCCCACTGCAAAAATGAGGAAAAAATTTATTTTGGCTAAAACCTCCGTGTATTCTAAACCATTTATTCTAAACCATTTCTTATTATTGTAAATCTGCCACTTCCCACTGCTGGTATTTGTGAATCACCAAACGCTGCGTTGCAGAGACAAAGACAATGAGTCTAGGAGACGAGGACTGTGTTTTCTGTGAAATTTTTATTAGTTCTGTCTGTTACATAATGGTAGAGGAGGAAGGAAGGCTGTAAATTGGTCCATGTGTGCAGAAAATTGTAGAGGCTTCCGGGAACAGGCAGTGGTTTAATGGCTCCCATTGCTCATATGTTCCTTTCCTATGAAATGTTTGACCTACCTCTTTTACATCCACATGTAAGAGCTTTATTATGGTTTGTAGACTCCAACTTTTCCCCAGATTTTATGAGCCTCAGAACTTTATTGTGAGTGTGCTGCTTGTGAACCTAGCAGTAAAACCCCCCTCCTAGGGCCCCTTCTCTCTGTCCTAGGAAGGGCAGCAAGCTGAGCTGCTCCAACACCCTGTGTATTCACAGACATGCCTACTTACCATGTCAGACGCACTGATAAATGAAGTGGTGACGGAAGATGTGCTGCTGCAGCATTTCTCAAATGCGGCCACTGTGGCTGCATGTGGCCACCAGTGGCTTATCTTGCGGCCACAGCCTCCTGGACAGTGATGGGGGGGGGCAAAGCAGTGGTCCCTCCCACAGGGCCACCAGTAGGAGTTGGACCCTGCCCCCCTCTGGAGAGACAAATGCAGGCAGCTAGTGAGTTTCCCACCTTCTTGGGGACGGTAGGGCCAGGCTCCAGCCCTGCGGGGGGGCAGGCAGCAGGCTCTGGCCATGGGCCTTCAATCCCCAGCTGTGGGGCTCACACGCCCATTGCCCTGGCCCCCGTTGCCTCTGCCAGCCTATCATGTCCCCCCCCCCCCCCCCAATCTCCCACTTGCCCCCTACCAACCTCCCCATCCAAGGCTTAATTTGTCCCCGGGGTTGCCAGGACTGAGTAAGTCTGCTGCTGTGAAAAGTGATATTTGTATGTTTGTTAATAGCACTTTTCACAGTAGCGGACTTACTAGCTAGCAAGTCTTTTTAAAAAAGCAAGCAAAAAACCCAAAAGTAACAACAACAAAGAAGACAAGAACCTGCAGAGCACCGTCCTTGTGTTTCTATTCTGTTTAGGGCCAGTAAAGACTAGCGACAACTACATTATTTTTATTATTGAGTCTGCAAAATGTTTCAATACATTACAATGATTTGGCCGTGTATATGAGCATGTTTGTTTATTTTTCCTAAAGTTAATTAAGTATTTTAGGAAAAATTTGTCAGCACAGCCACCAGCAAGGGTTGGTGGCCGCACTTTAAGGCCACCAAAAAATTTGTTGTGAGAACCCCTGTTCTAGGACACAGTGCAGGGATGGGGGATGGTGTCAGGCTATTGTTTTGTCTTACCATAGCAGGGAACTCCTGGTTTAGTTACACGGAGACTGTCAGCTCCACTCATCTCTAGCTAAGATTTTTTTCCTCTCCACTGGGCCCTTTTGCCCTCTGGATTTTGCCCTTCTCCATCTGGCAGACTCATTTCCCTGTGTCTCTAGCTCTGCAGGAATTAACATGGATGCCTTTTGTTTACTCTTCTGACTCTGCATCCGGGTGAGTGAGGATGTCAGCGAAAATATGCCCAGCCCTGGGATAGGCTGCAAGAGTGTGCACTGTGCTCCAGCTCCTAAAGCCAGTACGGTTCTGAACAACAGTTATCTTCTCTGCATGAGCAGCTCAGACAAGCCCAACCCTCTTTCCCCCCAAAACAGTGCTGGAAGGTCAGGGGGTGGGGGTGGGGAGGAGGATGTGACCTTAGAGCACAAATATTCTGATGCCCTGATAGCGGTTTGCCAATAGTCCTCTGTTGCCATGCAAGCCCATCGCCCGTATCTGTTTCGTTATCTGGGCTGGCTTGTTGAATTGCACAGGGCTCTATCTCCCTTCCTCTCTCTGTTATTTAGACCTACAGATAAATGTTTTTCATGCAAAACTGACAGTCACAGGCTGCAGCCCCCAAGATCCACCTCCAAAACCATTTACACTCAAGTTAATTTCAGAAGCTTGGCCATGCGGAACAGCATCTCAGCAATGAAAAGAGGGTGGAAATGAAGAAAGCCGTGGGTCATGCCTAAAGGGCAATGGGGGAGGGGTTAACATGTCAGTGGTGAGCTCTAGGAAGAATGGGTCCAGGCAGGACTGGGTGCTTCCGGAAGTAACGAGCCACAGACAATACAGTTTCCCATTGGTTATAATTAGAAACCGCTGGAGTGTGAAACTGCCATGGAAATTCAATAAAGAGAGGAAGTAATATGAATAAATAACATAAAATGCACTAACCTGAAAAGAGGCGTTTCTTGTTTCCTCCGCTTCCCTCTTCCATCGATTCCTCTTTCTCTCAGTCCTTCTTCCCTTTCTGTATCTTTCCTTTGCTCTTTCTCTGAAAAGCCAATGCACTGTGTGATGGTTACTGAGCCAGACCCCAGAGCCTTTTCTCCTGAGTCCCTGGCTTACCTTCCCCACCACCCCATGTCCTGCTGTGTCTCTGCCACTTGCCTCTCCCCTACGTTCCTAATTTGGGTCTCTTCTCCTTTTGCCTGACCCATGAGGTACTAAGTGCCCTCAGCTCCCATTTCCACCACCTTCTCTTCCTCCTCGTCGTCATTTTTACTTAAATGGGTGCCAAGGCTCCTCAGCTGCTTCTGGGCCGGGGTCCTTCCTGCGGAAATCCCTGTTGTGCTGAGCTGGTTTGTGCTGTTGTGATCTGTGCAGGCTGTAGAGAGGAATTTGCTTGGCTCGTTTGCGTTTCACTTTATGGCTCACCACAAGGAACACCAAGGAACAGGCAACTGTGAAACTCAACGGGGCAATAGAGCAATTCTGTTCACACTGCAGCTGAATATTTGCTAGCAACAGCAGAGTTTAAAGGTGGTCCTGGCCTGGTTTCCCTGAGCAATGAGGAAAACTATGCTAGCCAGACTCTGCTATAGACTGTCTTTCCTACCTCATAGGAGGGAGTCTGTAGCATGTCTGTCCTTGTCCTCTTTGGTTGTAGAAACATGCCAGACACAAGTTTTGACTGATTCAGGAGATGTGTGGAGAGATCCCTGGGTATTAAACCAAGTTTAATGAAACTTGCACACAGTCTGAAATCATGGGAGAGGCAGCCTTCTCAAAGAGCCCACCCCAGCCTTTGGTAACACGCTTGGACTGACAACTTGTGTTGTGGCCTAGTTTGCTCGGAGCAGTTGCCCGGGGGGCGGGGGGGGGGGGGGGGGGGGAGAATCATCTGCAGATTTTGTTCTCTTCCTGGATGTTCCATTTTCCAGGTCATTGATCAATAAATCAGACCTAAAGCCAGTCAATGTGATCCTCTGCTTGTCACCACCCTGGTCCGGGCTGAAGTGTCTCACTCACTAGCACCCTTTGTCTTCATTCTCCAGGCCAGCACCCTGTCTGCTCCAGCTGCCCTTTCCCCACGCTGGAGGGCAGCTGTCTGCACGCTCCAGTATTGCAAGCTTGTTCAAAGCTAGGTAGATTATGTTCTCTGCCTGCCCTTGGCCCTGTTATTTCCTCCTGTGTTGTTAGGCCTGATCTTCCTGTCTTGCTCAGCAGCACCAAGTGTTTTTTTCAGGTCTCATTCTTTTACTTGTTTATCCCAATAGCACTTTAAATAACAATGTGAAAAGCACTTTAACCTTGAATTTTTATGATTATATAATATACAGGGATGGCACTTACCACCTAACCTTGAATTTCTCATGCACCTTCCTCCCAGCTTCCTCTCCATTGAGTACACACTGTTCTGCTTGGAGACGTTCCAGTCTGGGGGGAGTCGGAGTTCTTTCAATACAGAGTTCAAGGGTGGGGGGAGCATGTGTTCAAGTGTGGGATGGAGGAAGGGACAGGCAGCAGAAGCTATTATATCAGCCTTCAGCAGGTACCAAGGCTCACTCACAAAGGGCAGTCGTCCATCTGGCTGTTGCTTCCAAAGAGTACTTGCCTGAGGTCGCTGACGGTCCTAACCAGCCATATGCCATGTGCCATGGAGACAACGAACAAGAATGCAGTTGGCTTGTGCTTTGAAACATCTGTTGACTTGCATTCATCTTGCCAGACTGCTGTGAGTTAGTAATTGTGAGCCTCAACCCAACTGATAATGGAGGAAACTCTAACTGGGCCCTGCTGGTACCACCCCCTCGTAAAGCTTCTTGTGTAAATGTTCGGAATGCCCAGGCCCACTCTGAGTGCTAGCACCCAACTCTCTCTCGCTCCCTGCCCTCCCGAAATGTAGCCACTGCTTCTAGGTTATGAATGCCCACCATTGTAAGGTGCAGGGCGAAAACCCAACCTGGTCAGAGAGCCGTGGCCTTATTAATCGTGGGCGAGATCATCAGAAGGCCCATTTCAGCAGTTTCCTTAGTGAAAGACCATTGCAGTTGGCTGGGCTCAGCTGTGCTGCATAGGAAACCTAACATTTCAGAACTGGTTTCCTCCTGAGCCTGGGAAGGGAATGTTTGTTGAAAGAAACCTCTCACGCTGCAAAATTATTCCAGCTTGGAAATTCTTGTGGTGTGGGTGGGAACGACGTAGATTGCCGCTGCCTGGCAGTGACTTGGCCGGCCTGACAGGAGGGGGCGGGCCTTCCGGAAAAAGACTCTTCAAAAACCTCTTGGCTAAGTGTAGAGCCTGGGGCTGCTGAAGTAACAGCGACTTGGCACAACTAGCCTTGTTAACTTCAGACACAGTGCAGCCACGATGAGGGAACTGCTGGTTACCGACTACACTATGCAAGGGATCTTCAGATATTTCTACCAGAGCTGCACCTATCGGAGCCAGGCAGATTCAAGGGGGAAACACACACACGCCGGCAACACCACGCTGTGGACTCATGTCCGTAACAAAGTACGCAGAGAAAAGGTGGGCTTGACTCTCTCACCTCCTCTTCTTATCTGGGGTCTCTGAAACATAAGAGAAGGAGAAGCTTTTCTCTCTGGGCTTTCACATGTGTAACTGACAGCAGCATCTTGCCCTGTGTGTTGATAGTTGGAAGTGGGGATTAGGGTTTAGGAAAAGGAGAGGCTGAACATACTCGGCAGAGTCAAGGATACTGTGGGTTGCATCACCCCTGCTTGTCTAGCATTCATCCTCCACTGTGCAGTGAGATGCCAGTGCTGTTATATTGGGGGGGGGGAAGGGCAGGGCTGATGGGGTATCGGATTAGTGTTCGTTACTAAATTCCTTTTCATTTGTGCATGAAGGTGTATTTGAACCTGTGCGTCTCAAGGGGAAAGGTTAGTGCACTCGCCCGCCCCTTGCCTTGCATTTTTCAGGGAACAGACTGGTATTGCAAAGCCATGTCGGGAATCACAGATTCGTTTTGTCAGGTTCTAATTGCTGGTATAGCTCCATGTTCAAACTGTTGTTCCTTTTCTGTAAGTTCAGTCTAAGCCAGTTGTGGCTCTTTGGAGGTGAGTGGTTCACTGATATCACCGACCTTGCTGGGGGATGTTCCTATAGAACCCGACAAGCTACTTCCCAGCCTCAGAACTTTCCTGTTGAAAGAAATCAAGCTAGGTTAGAAATGGAGACCCAGGATTTCATTTCCGAGCATGGTTTTGATCAGTGGATTCTCGTAACAACAGGGGTCTCTCTTTCAGTTCCAGGTGCATTTTCGCCCTTTGTGTTGGTGCTGAAGTGAAAAAGAATAGGGCAGGCCAGAGTAAGACACTATATCTACCTCCTCCTGTGATCTCTGGGCTGCTTTCCCACTCAGCTCTTCTCTTGCTTCATTCCCAAATCAGAGCAGGATTTTAAAAAAGTGGGAATTTCTTTCTGAGCATTGTGTGTGCTTAATTGCTTTGGATTGCATGTATAAGTCCTCCTGGATCACCCCATGTTCCTCCTCCATTCTCTCACTGTCAGACCCAGCATTGGGCCATCCTGTCTTTGGAGCCTAGGAGAACTGGATGTCGCTCCTTTTGGAAACTGTCCCAAAGCTCCAGTGCTAGGGAAGCTTGACAGAGATGCTGGCGAAGCACTCTCTCACGCCCTGCTCCTCACTTCATCCTGGGGCTGAGTATCATGATTCCACAGTACTCCAGCCTGGCCTGTCTCTGGGAAATTGTGATCCAAATTCCCCTCTCGGCCAGATTGTAGCATTTGAGGCAGTGTGGGAGCCATAGCGCCTGGGGGTAGCTCTTGGAGGGAATGTGCTTCAGGCAGCACGATCTTTGCCACATGTCCTCTGCATGTAGACTGCATCATCTGTTTGGACGGAGTAGCAAACTTCTCTCTCCACTCCCAGAAAGCTCTGTGGGCTGGTACAGAGGGGGAAACAGCAGAGTGCAAGAGCTGAAGACAATCTGACTGTAAGGTGGATGACCTTAGTAACCCCCCAAATCAGAGACTTATACATAAGACGACCTTACAGCACGGGGGAAGGAGAGTGCTTGATAAGGAGGACTTGTGTTCACTTTAACACACGTGTAAGGTGTTCCGCAACTGTGGTGATGGGTGTGTTGTGAGACCCTTGATGGATCAGATAGAAAGATTCTAAGTGATAGAGGCAAGACGATTATTATTGAAGATGTAATAAGTTACTAATCATCAGCAATTTCTGATTGTTGGAGCAGATGTTTATAAATGTCTATTCAGCATCCTTGGTAGCTGTTTCAGTAGCAGGAGTTGAACAAAAGAGCTAGAAAAATTCGGATGTCCAGTTGGATGGAGGGGATGTAAAAGGCTGTAAATAGCTCAGTATTTAAACCTTATGTACCCTGGGCCTGTGAAACTGCACCCACAGAAAAGGTTTCCAAAGCTAAAATAAGACCGACCACACACACACACACACACACACACACACACACACACACACACACACACTCTCTCTCTCTCTCTCTCTCTCTCTCTCTCTCTCTCTCTCTCACAGGAAGGAATTAGGAATCATATATAAAATATTCCCTAATTCCTGTTCTTAATCTTGTTGTTCATGACCTTTGGAAATAAATGTTAAAATACTCTTGGAAGTGTATTATTATGGACCAAGCTGGTGCCAGCGTTTGGACTTGGGACCTGAGTTTGGGTTTGGGACCTGCAGCTTGCTCACCTGTTTTTTCAGAGAGAAACAAGCCCTCGCTGTTTCAGATCTTAGCCCTTTCCTCTTAGAAAATCTACTCTCTCCCTTCCTGACTCCCAATTCTCTGGGGTGGGATGATCCTCTGCTGCCTGTTAAATATGGCTGCTATGTTATGGCAGTGAAGGAAGCTTCCTTTGCTATCAAAGGGGAGATTATTGGCTTTAGAAGAGCATTTTAGCTCTCTGAGGTTTTTCTTGTTGTTAAGTGGATATTGCACATTTGACACTGGGGTTTCCATAGACGCATGTGTGATCCATACCCAGCCTTGCTTAGAGTGCAGAACTCTGTAGGAGTGACCCGACATCTGAAACTCAGGGCTTTTCGGAGTCCCCTATGGAAGTAAGTGGTGAAGGCATTGCCATGCAGACTTGTATAGATTTTTCAAACTGGCTGATTTAGTCTCTGAAACCAATTCTCAACTCACAAGCAACTTTCATGTTTTTCAGCTGGATCCTCAGGTGTTACAGGATAAAGACTGGCAACGCACAGTCATCTCAATGAATGGAGTAAGTAGAGTACAAACTGCTAGCACTGCTTCTTTGCCTGACCTTGTGTATCAGGTTTATTCTCTCTGTTCTTTGTCATAACATTTTGAAAAACAAAAGAAAACATTTATTGCTTGAAAAGTAACCACTAACGTCGTCCTTGCAGGTTGAAGTGAAGCTGTCAGTGAAATTTACCAGCCGGGAGTTTAGTCTGAAAAGAATGCCATCTCGTAAACAGACTGGGGTCTTTGGAGTCAAGATTGCCATTGTCACCAAGTAAGTTGTCAGGTCACACTTTTCTCCGTTGTTTTATTTTAAACACAGTAGGCCAATGGAGCTGCACCTACTTAAGCCCTCAGTGAATGGAGGTATGCAGATACTTTCTTGCCCTTGTGTGGCTAACACATGGCAATTTCTGCAGTCAGGAGCTGTTTCACATTCTCCCAGCTTCATCCTGTGCATGCGAAAAACCCTCCAAAACACAGCAGCGCACACAAACTCTTTCTTGGAAACCCAGTGTGTTTACTTTCAACATCTCTCACTCTTCTGTGTTCCGGAAACACCCTGGCCCTTTTCCTCTGTAGTTGGCTGACTTGGTCACGAATTTCCAAAGCTACTGAACGACAGTATTTCCTTTCCATACTCGGAAATGTTCAAGCTCTTTGGAGCCATTTGTATTATTTTAACCCCTGATCTTTTGTCATGAATCGTTTGCCAGAAGAAACCTGTTTGTTCGTGTTAGGTAATTTAGGAGACCTGGTACTTCCTCCCCATGGAATTACTATTAACTGGATAGCAATATGACTGCTAGTTCTCCAAGGGCTGCATAGGAATCCTCTAATCACCTGCTAGCGTTGCAAGCTCACCATACTTACTTCTCTTCTACCTCACACATACAGAATGGGAAGAGACTGTCTAGGAAGGAGTACGGCAGAAAGGGATCTAGGGGTTATAGTGGACCACAAGCTAAATATGAGTCAACAGTGTGATGCTGTTGCAAAAAAAGCAAACATGATTCTGGGATGTATTAACATGTGTGATGTGAGCAAGACACGAGAAGTCATTCTTCCGCTTTACTCTGTGCTGGTTAGGCCTCAACTGGAGTATTGTGTCCAGTTCTGGGCACCGCATTTCAAGAAAGATGTGGAGAAATTGGAGAGGGTCCAGAGAAGAGCAACAAGAATGATTAAAGGTCTTGAGAACATGACCTATGAAGGAAGGCTGAAATAATTGGGTTTGTTTAGTTTGGAAAAGAGAAGACTGAGAGGGGACATGATAGCAGTTTTCAGGTATCTAAAAGGGTGTCATAAGGAGGAGGGAGGAAAACTAGTTCACCTTAGCCTCTAAGGATAGAACAAGAAGCAATGGGCTTAAACTGCAGCAAGGGAAGTTTAGGTTGGACATTAGGAAAAAGTTCCTAACTGTCAGGATGGTTAAACACTGGAATAAATTGCCTAGGGAGGTTGTGGAATCTCCATCTCTGGAGATATTTAAGAGTAGGTTAGATAAATGTCTATCAGGGATGGTCTAGACAGTATTTGGTCCTGCCATGCGGGCAGGGGACTGGACTCGGTGACCTCTCGAGGTCCCTTCCAGTCCTAGAATCTATGAATCTATAAGGCTGCAGCTCCTCAGTGGGAGAGGTTTCATGGGATTGAATGTGCAGAGATGAGCCAGTTCATAACCTCTCTACAAAAACCGAAATTAAATCAGCTACTCAGGAAAAACAAACAAACAAGCTCTCTATGGACAGTTTTCATATGACCATGAGAATCCAGCTATTGTGTGATGTATATGAGTCTTGCTATTGCTGAAAACAGATAATCTCTCAGCGGGAATTAGCTGCTAAATTTTCCTAAACTAGGAACACAGAGTGAATTCACCCCCTGTGAAAAGGACCAGCTTAGGGTCTACACAATATGGGTAAAGTAGGACTTGTACAGTGCATGGGCCTTTTGCTGGCCCAGAGCATAGATGTGAGTGTTACTATTTGAGAGTAGTCTCGCTATAGAGGATACCAGCTCTGACTATTCTCGACTTTAAACCCTTGAGACTGAATAATTTGCTCATAATAACCAGTATCCTCTGCCATTTTTATATCAGGCTAGAGCTCTCAGAATGGAGGGTTTTTTACAGAACTTCCTAAATGGATATTCTTCCCCTCTAACAGTGTTGGGCTATAGAAAGATGCTGGTTCAATGTCAGTATTTTCTGAATCTATTTCAGGGGTAGGCAACCTATGGCACGTGTGCCGAAGGCGGCACGTGAGCTGATTTTCAGTGGCACTCACACTGCCCGGGTCCTGGCCACCAGTCCAGGGGGCGCTGCATTTTAATTTAATTTTAAATGAAGCTTCTTAAACATTTTAAAAACCTTATTTACTTTACATACAACAATAGTTTAGTTATAGATTATAGACTTATAGAAAGAGACCTTCTAAAAATGTTAAAATATATTACTGGCACGCAAAACCTTAAATTAGGGTGAATAAATGAAGACTCGGCACATCGCTTCTGAAAGGTTGCCGACCCCTGATCTATTTGCTGATTTGGTCAAGTAAACCCTCTAACATGGAGCAAGGTTCTTCTTCGAGTGCTTCCTCTTGTCCATTCCGTATTAGGTGTGTGTGCTCTTCACATGCGCCGGTGCTGGAATTTTTCCCCTCAGCAGTATCCATAGGGGACCAGCTCTGGTGCCCCCTGGAGTGGCATCCATATGGTGCAGCATAAGGGGCGCTGCCGGCTCCCTGCATCCTTAGTTCCTTCTTGCCGTCAGTGACTGTGCTGGAACTTCTGCTGCTTCGGCTAGCGTTGTTTTGTTCTCAGTCCTTGCGACTTTGAAAAGCTATAATATAGTTGTATATAGTTAGTAGTTCCTTAGTTACCCTTAGTAGTAGTTCTCAACTCTTCGTTAGTCCCAACAATCTTGCTCGGACAGGTCGGCTTCGGGACGCAGCAACCAGCATGGGTTGGACAAGAGCCACTGCTCAGCCCGATCCTAGTGGCCCGGTACTGACGGCTCTGCTGGTAGCTCCGGCTTGGAGCGAGGTTCCCTGACTGCGGGACAAGCCCCGGTACCGGCGGTGCCGACTATATTATCAGTACCGAAACCTGCCCCATGGCCCCAAGCGCAGTGGCGGCACCCCTTATACTATGCCATGTGGGCACCACTCCAGCGGTCACCAGAGTCAGTCCCCTACAGATACTGCTGAGGGAAAAATTTCCAGCACCGGTGCATGTGGTGAGCACACACCCCTAATACGGAATGGACATGAGCAACACATCTCGAAGAGCACCAGTTACGGAAAAGGTAACTGTCTTTTTCATCCTTACCGCTGTGCGAGTCTGCACCTCCTAAACACTTAAGTGACTCGTGATTTTGGGTGTGTCCATTTTTGGGTGCCCAATTTGAGACACTTTTAAAGGGGCGGATTTTCACAGAGTGAGTCCTCACTCAGTCCTTTGTGAAAATCGTGGCCTAGAGCTCCTTTCACTCAAGCAGTCTCATCTTATCCAGTGCCTAATGTAACTCTGGTAACCATATTTTCTCGGCTATGCTGTACTGAACTCTTCTTCCTGTTTTTCTTAAGGAGAGAGAGATCAAAGGTGCCTTACATTGTGCGCCAGTGCGTGGAGGAGATAGAGCGACGTGGGATGGAGGAGGTGGGCATCTACCGTGTCTCTGGGGTTGCAACTGATATCCAGGCTTTGAAAGCTGCTTTTGATGTCAGTAAGTATTTGTTCCCGAGGTTTTCCTTTGCATTATCTCCTGAGTTATGATCCCCTTTCAGGTTACTGTGCTATGTTAATCTCATGTTGCCCAGGAAGCATGGAAGAGGTGGAGACCCTGGTGCAAGGAGTATCCTCTTACCCGGGCTGTGTGTTTTATTAGTGTCCTCCAGTTGTAGATGTTAACCTGAGGTATTCAGTGGAATGGACTCTTGTATTGAGAAATGTGCTGATTATTCTTCCCAGCAGCCCTGAAATGGCAGGTTTGTATGCCTTGCCTGGCCTTGCCATGCCATGGTAAACGGCAGACACTTTCCTCAGGGGAAATAGGAGCAACCAGCAGTCTCCTTTTCCACAATGTCAAGGAGAATTCTGGATTAACAGGAAGTCCCCGTAGTTGTTTGAGACTCTTGTTTAAAAGAGCACTGGCAACATCAAAACCATTTACGAAATTTTTTTTAAAGGATTGGATAGAGAAGCAGAAAATTCTGGTTATTGGAATGTGACTGGGAGTCTGGTCTCCTGAGTTCTCTTCCCAACGTTTCCCATTAGTGCTTTGTGTGACCTCAGGCAAGCAAAGCTTTCTCTATTTTTCAGTGTGCCCATCTGTAAAATGGGATGATAATGGTACTTGCCAAGCTCTGTAAAGCATTTTGAGACTCTTGGATGCAAAAGGGGCCCATGTTGTTGCTTCACTTTAAAGAATGTCCTTACCTGCGTTCTGGGTTTCCAACACCCTGGGGGAGGAAGGATTGATATACGTTTTTAAAAATGCTATTTTTGTGTAAATGCAAACACATTTTATAGGAGGCTGTTTTTGGTGAGTGGAGGTGTTTAACAAAATTTACATTTCTGACCTAAATTGCTTGATTTTGTCTCTTGAACTCTGCTTAATTGGGAGAGGCTGAAGGGTGCTTCTGATTGTACTAGAGTTCCAGATGGGGAAGAGGCTGTTGTTAGTTATTATACAACATATTATTAGGAAACTGAAAAGCATGTCATTGACACTGGCTCAGCCTCATATGGGGCTTGATCTGGGTCTCATTGAAGACTTTGGAAAGACTCCCATTGACTTCACTGTGTGTTGGATCCAGCCCATGACACTGGTACAGCAGAAGTGATTCTAGGTAAAGCTAAGTTTGTTTTCTTGCGCCCTCCTCCCATCCCCAGCAGATGTAAAGCTAGATGTCCTCCTGGCTGTACGGGGGTCGAGCTGCAAAGTGGTCACGTTATAGCTACTCTGATCTATTAAGCGGCACTGGGATAATGTAAATGGAGAACTCAGCAACCAACCTGAGCAAAGTGACTACAGGTGATGAGCGTGAGCTATTTGGGTAGGGTGAGAAGATAAATAAAGGATAAACAGGGGGAACCAAGAAAGAGAACAAGAATAAGGAATGACTGAAGGACCACCCAGCTTCAGTACCTGTATGTCTCCCTGCTTTCTCTTACAGACAACAAAGATGTGTCCGTGATGATGAGCGAGATGGATGTTAATGCCATTGCAGGGACATTAAAATTATACTTCAGAGAACTGCCTGAACCCCTCTTCACAGACGAACTGTACCCCAACTTTGCTGAGGGCATTGGTGTGTAATAGAAGAAATCATTGATACCTATCGTGCTAAGTGTTACAATGCTCTTCTCTAAGAGGCTGCTCCTGAGGCCTTAGGAAGGGGTTTACTCAATATGAAAAATCTTTATAATATTAGAAGGAAGCCCTGTGGCAGACTGTAGAAAAGGGAGGCCGGGGCTATTTCTCTGGCTCATGAGTTGCTCAGAAGAGAATTCGAATCCTGCCTTACTGTGCCGGTTTTAATGTGGGCAGTGGCTTCACTTACCTGCAAGAAAGGAAAAGTTCAAGTTCTAGGATAAACATTACCTACCTATTAAGAGAAGAGAAATCCTATTTGTTTAGGCCCTGAAATGGTATCTGTCCTATTCACTCTCCAAAGGAGATAAATCTGCTTTGGGATGGGCTCTCCTGTGTTGACCCAGAAGGGAGGCATCTTAGGCCATGTCTACATTTACCAACGTCAACGTTGCTGCGATTGATGCAGCGGGGTCAATTTAGGGGGTCTAGTGAAGACCCGCTAAATCGACCGCAGAGCACTCTCCTGTCAACTCGGTACTCCACCGGAACAAGAAAAGTAAGGTAAGTTGACAGGAGAGCATCTCCCGTCGACACAGTGTGGTGTAGACAACGCAGAAAGTTGATCTAGCTACGTTGACTCCAGCTACATTATTCACATAGCTGGAGTAGCGTAACTTAGGTCAACTTACCCTGGTAGTGTAGACAAGGCCTAAGTGTTCTGAGTCTGGAATGCACTTGTGGTCTCCTGCACAGAGGAAAGGATTCTCCATCACCTGTCTAACAGGGGAGAACTGAATTCAGAGGGGGCGTGAGGCTGTGCCTGGATTGAATTCTGAGCCTCTTGTCTCCATAATGCAATTGCAGCACATTAAGCGTCACCCATATTTTCTCATTTCTTACACCGTCAGTAAAGCTCTCATTCCCTTTATTTTTTTTTTCTCTCCTCCCATAGCACTTTCAGACCCTGTTGCAAAGGAAAGCTGCATGCTGAACTTACTGCTCTCGCTTCCAGAACCCAACCTCGTGACATTCCTTTTCCTTCTGGACCATTTAAAAAGGTAACACACAGAGCCTTTAGACAGGTGCATTTCGTGTGTAAATCAATTCCAAGTGCTGTGGAGAGAGGTGCCCCTTTCTTGGAGATGTGCTGTGTCACTCAAAGAGCACCTTCCCTGATTTTCATTTTCATTTGCTCTGTATTGAGTAATGCAGGTAAAATAGGCCTGGTAAAGTGCTACATCCTGTTTTCCAAGCTCACTGTTACTGAAGCCATTACCGATTGTTCCCAAGAAAGGGATGAGAAAGATCTTTACAGTGAAACTGTGATCTGCAAAACACACACACACACACACACACACACACACACACACACACACACCATAATATTCTCCATAAAATCACACTTGCACGTGAACGAAGTAACCGAACACAGTAAATGGGATAAATCTTTAAAAGTCTTGACTATGTTCAAGGGCTCTTCCTAGAGCCTTGTCTTACCACATATTTGCACTTTAACACCACCCGTCTTTTAGGAATTGTAACAATAATTTTTGTGTTGGCAAGAGATTGTTCCTTGCTGTGTGGGGCCTGCCATATGCAATTCATTCTCCCTTCCTAGCTGTATCAGTCCTCCCAACTGTTTGACATCTATAAACCTTCCATTTTCAAAGGTGCTTATTACTATCACCCCATAGTTAGATGTCTCTTCCTCTTTATCCTTCTCCTTACTTAAAGGCCTTTTTTGGTCTTATTTCTTTGCCATTTTTTCAGGGGACTTTATTATATGGTGCTTTTTGTGTTTGTAATTACTACAAGATTATGGTAGAGTGCTCAGAGCACCTTAGTATTCATTAAATGAGCTTGTTTATTACCTGCACAGTGTTTTCATTTAAGAAATTTATTTTTTTTAATATTCATGTATTTGCTTTGTGTTCATGCTAAGGAACTGTAGAGAAGAAGGATGGTCTTGTGGTAAAGGCTCTGGTCTAGGAGATCTGGGTTTAGTACCCACTTGGGCTGTAAATCTACCCCACACTAATGTGCCATGCACTAAGTATCAAGATGGACCCTGCTGCTGCACACTTTGAAATGGGGTTAGATTAAAGCACACTACAGAACTTGTAGAGTATGGCGGCAGCAGGATCCACACAGATAGTGCATTTAGACAAGCCCCCGTGACTGTACAGCAGCTAATCCAATAATCTAATCCAAAGTACAAATAATAAAAATGTGAGAAAGTCTAATGGCCTGTGGTACACATGATCACAATGGTCCCTTCTGGCCTTAGAATCTATGAATGAGACATAAGTCGTATAGTTGCTTATTGAATGTCTGCATCTAAAACCTCTTAAAAGTAGGTAAAAATAAAGCTGCTTAATAGGAATGTTTCTTTGAGCCACAGAATGTAGAAACACCCTCTTTCTCCGTTGTTTTTTCCTCTTAGGGTTGCCGAGAGAGAGAGCATCAACAAGATGTCCCTGCACAACCTGGCAACTGTCTTTGGACCAACATTGCTCAGACCCTCAGAGAAGGACAGTAAGATCCCTGCTAACCCAACCCAGCCTATAACAATGACTGATAGCTGGTCACTAGAAGTCATGTCCCAGGTAAAAAACTAAATATTTTAATTAATCTGAAAGAAACAATATCTTAGCCTCTTTGTCCAGAACTGGGCTACCTGCAGTCATTCCAAGAGGCTTTGGCAGAACCATCCTTAATAGTTGTTTTCCAAGTTGGGTGATGTAATATCTTTTATTGGATGAACTTCTGTTAGTGAGAGAAAAGCTTTTGAGCTATACAGAGCTCTCCTTCCGGCTTTCCAGCACAGTTTAAC
Organism: Trachemys scripta elegans; assembly: GCF_013100865.1. Taxonomy (NCBI): domain Eukaryota; kingdom Metazoa; phylum Chordata; order Testudines; family Emydidae; genus Trachemys; species Trachemys scripta. The sequence continues at coordinate 20,608,553 of NC_048312.1, read as the reverse complement.
TAGAACAGCATGTTCAGTGTGAATGAGGATTATTTTTAAAAAATCATGGTAGCAAAATCAGTGCTATAAACTACCCTGCTAACAAGCCATAGGGTTAATCTACAGAGCAACTTTCAACCATGTGAGGCTCAACACCATCTTTAAACCAAGTTTGGCAGTGTTTGCTCAGACCGTTCAGCATATATCTGTACCAACTCGGTTGCTAGCACTAACATTTTGGTGCACCCACATCAACTGTGCATCCCAGCTCTGTGTGTACTTAGGTGACAAGAATCCCCATAACACACATCTCACAGTGGCTTAGTAACTGGCTCTAGGGCTAATGGATTATTGCTACAACTAGATGACATTTTTCAGGTAAATAGTTTATCTGATGAAAAATGCTTTTTGAATTGACCTAAAACTGTTTGCAAATTTGAGACAGATATTTTCACCCATTCATAAAATGGCGAGAGAAAGAAAACAAGAAGGAGGAGGAAGTGCTGTGGCAACTCCTTCTAACCTTTAGCTCGGTGGTTAGGACACTCCCCTGGGATGTGGGAGACCCAGATTTGAATCCCGGCTCTGGAACAGACCCAAAATGGACTTTTTTGATTCACCAGAAATTCCAAAATATTTGATTTGGTTCAAACCAACTCAGATTTTATTTTCAATTTTTCAAAACTGCCACCAAACCAAAAAATCAGTTATTCAATCAGCTCTAATTGTTGGTGTTTTCCACGATGCTGCTTTTCCTTCCACTCTACCATGTGTACCAACCTTCAGAGAGACTTTTTGCTGGTTCCAGAATTTTGTCCACAGATACCTGCCAAAAGGCAGTGTCGGCATTTCCAGTATGCATGCTAGTTAAGCAGGTTACACTGTTGGATTCTCTGGCTTTGGTAAAGGTGAGTTAATAATCAGAAAGATTTCAAAACTGGGCTGATCTGGAATATTGACAGCTTCACCATACCTCAGTTTAACATGTAGGATGAAGAGAGAGCCATTGAAACATTGAAGTTGACTAAATATTCATGATCACGCTGTGCACTGCAATATAAGTCTGATTTACGATTTCATCTCCCTTCCTTCTTCCAGGTTCAAGTTCTTCTTTACTTCCTGCAGTTGGAGACTATCCCCACCCCAGACAGCAAAAGGCAAAGCATCCTCTTTTCCACAGAGGTGTAGGAGTCTGGTCACAACAAGGGGGCTTGTAGAACTGTTCTTGGTGTGAACCTGCCACTCTGAGAACAGGAGGACTGTTTCTTCTTCAGACATTACTGGCCTGCTCCTGTCATGAGGAAGCATAGCCTTCAGTGCTTCTGCTGTTTGTCAAACAGAGCTAAGCTGAAGAGAAAGGAGAAACGCCCTCTAGTTTTGATCTGTAGAATAGGGAAGAATTGGACTGGACATGGAGCTGGGCTGAAAGGCTCCACTAGAAGGAACAACAGACACTTTAACAAATGCAACACAGAGTACGGTTGTTGCTCTTGGGAAGGTGAGAAGGTATTCCTTATTTTTATGGATGAAATTGATCATCAAGAAGCTTCAAGTTTTCTACACGAACACTTGTCAGAATGCCCTTCTGGGGTGAGAGGAGAATTAAAGGCTATATCACAAGTGTGTCTTTAATAACTGCTGTTTTAAAGTACTGTTCTGGGCCACAGAGAATAGTATCATTCAGCAAGGGGATCTTTGATTCCTCCACTGAGAAATTCAAGTCTTGATTTGAACAGGGTTTTTAAAAAATAAACTAGAAGTTTTGTGTACAACTGGACCTGTTGTTTTTTTGTCTCTCTCCAACCCCTTCCCTTGTAAATGTTTGTACAAACTCTAGGAAAGGGGGTATCCTTTTCTTGCCTCTTTGTTGCACTTCTGACCTTTTCTTTTGGTGTCAAAGGAGCCAGACCCACTTGCATTATACAACAAATAAGTACAGTACATGAAAGAAAAGCAGGGAGAACTAGGCTGAGCACTTTAATTCCATTATCTGAAACAAACAAGCTCACTTAGTTGTTTATAAAGCAGACGCAGTGTTGTCCAAAAATGGTTGCTAAATTCTTTGGGACCTTCAAAATTCAAGGGAAACGCCCAGCTCTCCACACAAACAGATGTTAATACCTGTGCTAAAATAAGCACTACAAACATGTACTGAAGTATCTTCAAGTGTCTGGGGACAAAAAATCAACAGCTGTCTTTCTTGCTGGCTGCTTAACCGAAACTTTTATCAAAATGACATTTTTGATACTTGAATTTTTTGACGCTTTGTATGTTGCTTCTACAAGAGTCTTTTTCTGATAGATACAAATACTTCGATAAGATGTGTCAGAATGTACTGTATGGACAATCTGCTAACAGGTAGCATTTTGTGTTCAGAAATTCCGACCCTGTTTGAATTAAGAGCAGTGCAGGAATTTCTATAAAGCTACACATAGCAGTACAAAAGGTGGGACCTAATACCCACTCCACTTACACCTGTGCAGCCACACGGACGTCAGTAGAGTTACATGGGTGTAAGTGGGAGCAGTATTTGCCTTGGGAATTGTAAGCCTAAGCTAACTGCATGGTCTCGCAACCAGAGGAGGCTATTCAGGTCATGAAACAGATGTGCCAAGCATCTGGGGAGAGATTTCAGCTGCATCAGAGTCTCCCTTAGCCTGTACTACCCACCTCACTGTGCAGTATCCACTTTAGTTGCAACCATCCATCAACACCCTGGCTTGAAGAAAAGGGCAGTCTGAAGACAAGAGAAAGAAGGGGGAGAAAAGCAATTTTTAAAATTAACCATCTGCGTAGTTGAATCATAAGCAGCATTTGGGGGGTGGGAATGCTAAAGAGAAAAAACAAATCTTGTTATGCCGCATTTTCTGAAGGTCTCAGAACTCTCCGCTCAGAAAAATAAGAGGAATCTTCCAAACAAGAGGGAGGAAAAAAAATAAAAATAAAGAAAACAAGGGAAACTATTTAGCAGTCAACATAATTGACTGCTGCATAATAGATGTTGTTGTACTGTGAAGTGGGAAATTCAAAAGAAAAATATAAATTATTTCGATTTTGTGAGTATCTCAGCATTTTGCATGCTATTGTAAGGATTCTTATAGGCATTTACTATTGTTTAGCACCCCTCTTTTCTTAGGTCTGGGAGCAAATCTCTGCGTGTTGTAATGTACAACTAGAAAATCTCTCGACTGTATTTCCGCTACATTCCAGTTTCCAAACCCCCTTGCTATTCGAACCCCTGAGACAGAAAAGTGTGTGTATTAGGAGGTGCTTGCAGGGGGAGGGTGAAGGGAAACAATAACTTGGTTTAAAAATGGTTTGTTTGTTTGTTTTTTAATTTTTGGCCTTTTGTAAAACTAAAGGTAAAAACTAGGCAATCCTGAAAGATACTGTCTCAAGAAAAGGTTACAGATCAGTAACGCACTCCATCGTTTTCTTTTATGTACTTGTTTTTAAATAGCAGCTCTGTAACAATCCTCTGAGTCAGCTGCACAACCACCCACTCCTTTACAAAATTCAAATGTATGTTTAATATTTTTGAGGCAGCAGCACTGCAGATTTTTCTAGTTCAAAAATTCGACTCCAGTCAGTGGTGATCATTTACCCCTTTTGGTGTTTGTAATCTGTGAGTGCAGTGTGCAGTGTTTAAACTGGAAAGCAATACCATAATGACTGTGCCAATTTACTTTTGCCTGACTTTATTTTTATTTATATAGGAAGTATAATTTTAATATTAAGTTACCAATTTATATTGTGTAACAATAAGAAAATTGCTTCTGCTTTGGTTACTGTTACAGGTTGTTGCTTTTAGTTTTTCAGTACAATACAATGCTTGATTCTGCTGTACCCCTATCTAACATGCAGGCATGTGGATGAGAAGAATTTTTGTAGTTAATTTAACATAACACACGAATTATTTTGGTTGAGTATGAGTGTACGTTTTCCCCAAAGCTGGTAATTTTGGGCTGGAGAAATAGCACATCCTAGGATGAGGGTGAGACCGTTGATTTATTTGAAATGTGAGAATGGAGTAGTTGAGCTTCCCCTAGAGTTGTAAGCTTTACAAATGGACTGTGCTTTCAGAAATTCAGAATTCACAAGAGGATTTTTATTTCCTCTGCCTAGAGATCCATTAAGATTCTTAAGCCACACTAAACAAAAAGTGATGGGCACAACCTAGCTTGGGCCGAAGTCCCTTCTGATTACCACAGCTTCATATTTCTGGCTGAACTTCTTGAGAAAACCAGGCTCTCCCATTTTACATTTAAGAAGATGCAACACAGATGGTGTGACCGAGAAAACTGGCAAGAATTTCCCCCTAAAGTTGATTGTGACGTGTGTTGGGCGCTAATACTTTTTTGGATATCAGCATATTTACCAGACCCTTCCAAGCCTGTAGCGTTCAGCTACTTTAATTTGAAACCTTAGAACATTCATGTAGGATTTTCCAGATGATTTGAGCATTGTCTGTATATCACCATTTGTTTAAAAAAAGCAACAGTCTCCTTTCATTCAGAAATAGCTTTGTTTTTGTTCCTTTCGATTTTATTTTATGTGTTGAGTAGGCTTTTAAACCAGCAAAGTAAAGTAATATTGAGTAAAATGGGCAAATAAACCATGAAAAGTAGCTTTTGAGGATTGATAAAAATTACTTAGATCTGTTTCATCTTTGTGTTCTTGTGTCATTTTATATTGGGGAAAGTGTTTTAGTTGAAACCAAATTGAAACATATTCATTGAAATGCTGCTGGTGAATTTTACTCTTGCACAATTTAAAGAGGTGAGGTAGTGGTTAGGCTAAATCAGGCTGTACTTTTATATGCTGCTAACTTTCATTTTATCAGCTAAGGGCAAAATACAGCAATGCTTGATTACCTTCACTGATGCTCGCTGCCTGCCTTCATTCTGAGCTTCAGTTGCTAAGTGAAGTCCAGGGCAATCAATATGTAGCATGTGATGTGAAACTGCAACATTTCTGTAGGCCACTAGGTGGTGCAACCACAGAATCTGTTAATGGGAGATGCAGTATTTCACTACTTACTCATTTTAACTGTTCCATAATCTGATCCACTGATATACTGTTATGTTCACTTTCTGTATAGGTTCATTTAAACAAATGTGATGTTCTGTAAAGTATATAAAGGATCTCCTAACTTGCTCATTACCCACTGCAACACTTATAGGCATTATGGTATGTGTTCACTTCTCTCAACTGTGCCATTCCTTGAAAATGCATAAGTGTAAAATTGATCACCATGGCCTTTGAAGGTGCTTAAAACCTGCATCTTAATAATGGGAAAATAACACCCTCCTGTCCATCATTTATTTCAGTGCCTACTTATGTACTAAGGTGACATTATTTTGGGGGCAGCAGTCCTACTTTGGAAACTTTTTTAAAAAGAATTTGAAATGTTCAAATGAACTCTGCCCTTTCCTTTTTCCACTCGGAATTTCAAAGGAGGAAGAATTTTATTACAGGAAGACAGAAGCGTTCACATTGTGCTTATGTGCCTTGAAGAAATATGTCTTCTAAATCAGTTACTTAGCATTAAGACACTGATCCATACTAAGCTAGAATGAAAAGTGAGTGTTAAGGCTCAGTATATAAAAGTTCTCATTGAGTGTACCTCGGTTAACCTCAAAATCAAAGGGAATCTCCTTTAAAGGAAGCTCTTACAGCGGAATAATAATTAATATCCACCCTCACGCCCCACCGATTTTTGAGTACGAAAAATAAAAATATGAGAGACGCATGATCAGGAATCACACAAATCACATGGTCTGGCAAAAGAGAAAACAACCCCCTCTCCTTAAAAGTCACAGAAAAAGCCCATGCACCCAGATGTACGCTGAGCTAAGATTGTATTGTCAGTAAACTAAAACGTAATTGTATTCAGCACTTAGTCTGCCACTTATGATGTGCTGTAATCCTTTTTTCTTGCTACTGAAAGCTGTTACATTCCAATGATAGGTATTCTGTCAGGTCACTTGTCCTCAAATATGGTTTTCTTTTGTTGGGGGGGGGGGGGGGAAGCTCTATACATTAGTGGTTGTAACAACAAAAAAGGAAGGGAGGAAAAAAACTCATAAAACCCAGTCCAGAACTAGAAAATCCCTTGGAAGTTGATTTAAAAAAAAAAAAAAAAAGCCAACCTCAACACTGTGAGCATAAAATATCACAATATAAAATAATTGTGAAGTGGTCACAGCAGTAGGACCAAAACAACCTTGATATGGAGGCTAACTGAAACATCCTGAGTCATCTTCTCTCCTGGGCACGTTTCTAGGAAGTCCAGTCTGCCTTTCTAGGACCCACAAAACATAGCAATGGAACTGCCAACAAGCAGAAAATATGGAAGTGACTCATGCTATTCCCCCCCAGTCCTGTTGCTGCATCTCTGTGCACTACTGTACTGTAATCTTAGGTGAGGCCTATACTTTCCATGTCCTTGGCTTTCCTTCTATCCCGGAAGGAGAAAGAAGCATCTCTTTTCTAGCAGTAATCTGAGCGACTTAATGTCCATGTACAGTGTATAAACTGTCCTATTAGCAGACCCAGTTATTATATAGCTGTTCCCGGATATGTCTGAGACAGTTTAGACTTTGAGTGTACACTGGACCAACTGTGCTACCGCTTTGGACTTGCAAGGCTGCACCATTGTTTAGAGACCTGATTAAAACAGTTTGGTTGCATTTACACCCTTAAGGATCCATGTTTTAAACATGTCTGAAAATTATAGTACTTCAACTAAGTGCCCCAGCATAGGAGTAGTGTCTTAGGCCCTGTCTGCTCTACAGCTTGATATGTACTAACTACAGTTATGTTCAAATACTGTTGTCAAAAACATTCCACATGGATTTGCCAGTATGATGGCTGTTAGAACAGCTATAGCCGTTTCTCATTCCAGGGGAGACAGGCTATTTTTTAAGTCTTATTAGCCCAAGATGTGCTCCAGATTAACCATCTAGCTACTCCATAGCCCGGATTCTGAAAGCAGTTGTATCACAGGGCTTAGTCTTATCTCCTAATTTATGTGTGGAGGGGATCTTGTGTGTGTGGAACATACCTTCTTGCATGGAAGGGGAGTTGAGTTGTCTAAGTGGCAGGACCTCTCTGCTTATCCCAGATGCAATGGAAGATGCTCTGTGAGTCTGGGGTTTCTGCACGGATAATGGACAGGGCTTCCACGAATATTAATCACCTATTGATTCCCCAGAGCCCCACTGCTCCCAAGGGATGCATGGAGTTTAAGTGTGGGCCTCACCGCCTGTTCAGTAGAGGAGCAAATCCACCTCTTCCTCCACCCCCAGTGGAATCATCAAGCATCAATCTTTGCAAAGAGAACCTCACATTTCCTCCCTTTTAGGCCCATTGCGGAAGCAACTGGGCCTGCAGTAATGAATTTGGGTGCAGACATAAACTGTGTCAGTCATGGTAAACTAAAACCATATTTGAAAACGGTTTCAAATACTTAATGCAGAAAGAGCCATAGCAAATCCTTCACCGCAGTATTTCCTAGCCTATCCCCTACCTGATCCCTTCTTAAGATACTCACAGCCTGATGTCTTGGATTGGGCTTCTCATCAACTTTTAAATACTTGAGGGCTTGTCTTCACTACCCGCCTGGATCGGCGGGTAGAAATCGATCTCTCAGGGATCGAATTATCGCATCTCGTCGGGACGCGACAATCGATGCCCGAATTGACGCGCGTACTCCACCAGCCCAGGTAGGAGTAAGCGCCGTCGACAGGGGAGCCGCGGCAGTTGATTTGCCACCGTCCTCACAGCGGGGTAAATCTGATCGGATACGTCGAATTCAGCTATGAATTTGCGTATCTTAAATCGATTTCTCCCCTCCCCCCCCCAGTGTAGACCTAGACTGAGAATGCTGCACAACAACTGCAACTTGGGAGCATTGGGTAAAAACCAGAGTAGATGTTTCCAATTATGAGTATCCAAGCTAAGATCTTAATACTAAAGGTGACTATGAAGTACTAAAACTGGAAAAGAAGGATGTTGGATAACTGAGGAACTCTGAATGAAACAGTGACTTTAAAAAGAAAATCTCAGAATGGGACATTGTGAAATTTATGTCCTTTCTGTGTGTTTAGCAAAAAAATAAAATAAAAACCAAGCCTTCTCTTGCCTATGTAACTTGTGTAGTTTGTTCTTATCTCTACTGTTGCAAGTGTTTATAATCCATGCAGAATTCAAAGGAAAGCAGATAATAAAACTATTTATTTAAATATAAATACAATTAAATTATATAATTAGTGCTAAAGTATGAGGTGTAGAAGAAACTTGTTCATTGTTGGTGGGTAATTTGAGTTTCACCGTAGAGCTAATATTGTCTGCATTGTTTAATACCACCGTGTTTCATGTTAAAGACTCTGCTTTGACATTTTATACCGCTATTGTTAGTGCTTCAATACCCAATTAGTGCTCTGATTTCAAAAACTGAAAAAATGCCCTAATCCTAAAAGGTGCTGAGCACACACAACTCCCATTGAAATTAATGAGACTTGCAGGGCTCAATCGCTCTCAGGATTAGCCCCAAAGAATGCAGCAGAGAAAAAAATTTAAAAAATGGTCATGCTGGATTTTTTAAATTTTCTGAAGATAAATGGCATAAAAAAGGATCCAAAAACTGTATTTGGAAATAAAAATCTAAGGCTTTTTTAGCCGTTGTTTGTACACAAGGTTAAATAAAATCTCCTGTATCTGTGTTTGCCAGGTTCCATTGGTCTTATTCAAATACACACTGGGCCATGAAGGCTGGACTGAATGCGTGAATGGCATTTGATAACGTGTGAATGGCATTTGTTAAAAGTTCATGACGTACAATTTAATCTTTGGATTTTTATCAAGTGCTACCTTGTGGACACTTCCTATCTGCAAGATGATAATAGGATGCTGGATTAAATGAACTCCATGACCCAGGTTACAATTACTGCGGAGTTAAATGGAAGCTGCTGTGAGATGTACGTGCAGACAGTGGCAGGTGCAGAAGAGTTTATTTTAGGGCAATGCCAATCTTGTTATAGGCGTATTGCCTCAAAACTAAACCAGCCATAAACTTCGTCATTTAACACGACTGCGTAGAGCCGTTAGGTGCACGTGATACTTTGCAGAGAGAATAAAGACGTGGTCCCTGACCTGAGGCTCTTGCAAGTTACACTGAGACAGCCATGGTTTGTGGGCATACGGCTGGCAATATTTAATCAAAGTGGAGGGATTTGCAGCTTGGCTGTACAGTGACTGAAGTACATTGAATCAGGAAGGGGAGCTCCCAACACACCAGTCAAGAAGGTGGGGAATTCTGGATGAGTACTGCTTGCTTACCTAAGCCAGGAAGAGGAGGGGAAGCTCTCCTCTGCTTTTAATAAAGGAAGGGGGATGTGCTCTCCCCTCCAGGGCTATCCTGTGTACAGGAATTGAAAATACAGTTTTGACTGGGAATTCCTGTGCACTGACTGGCCCTGAGCCAATCAGAGAGCATCTCTTTGCAGTTCAGTAACCATAGAACAATGTCTCCCAAACTGTGCGTGATGGCTCCCTTGGGGAGCTATGAGTGTTTGGGGGGGATTAAATCAATATGCCATTCCCCCCCCGCCATTTCTAGGCCTAAAAATCACCTATATCTTACCTGTAAGTCTGCATCTTATGCTGGTACTGGGGATGGGAGCATCTCGGTGCCCTCGGCTCCTGTAGGGGGCCTTCAACAAAGGAACTTCCTCTTGGGGGAAGCATTCAGCAGGAAGTCTCTCACCTGCAAGTCCTTGCTGGAGCAGAGGACAAAGAAAGGCTCTCAGTATTAGCAGCAGCACCAGGACTAGCAAATGGGGAGAGGGGGCTGAGGGAGAGACAGGTGCATCTTATCTTTATAATGGAAGAATTCTGACCAGGTGCTAAGTCTACATATAGCACAGATTCAGCAGAAGACAATACTGACTGGATTCTATACCCATTCTTGGTAACTACTGCTGACTCCATTCCAAACTTAAGTATCTCAACACAAGAAAATCGCTTAGAATTGTCAAGTGATCACACACTAAAAACCACATTTTCAAATCTATCAAACCAGCCATTCTGTCTCTATTAAAAGGAAGTATAAAGAACTCAGAGATGAAGCTATGAAAATGCTGCTTTCATGTGCTTCCAGTTATTTCTGTGAGTCTGGGTTTTCAGAAATAATTTCTGTGAAAACTAAACACAGAAATAGTTAAACTTGGAAAACCATTTACATCTGGTGCTATTAGAAATTCAACCAAATACTGTACAACAATGGAGTCTGAAACAGGTCCATTCTTCTCACTAAAATCTTAGGCTGTGAACACGCAAAAACATCCATATTTTCTAGTTACAGTTTTAAAAATCCAGCTTAGGTCAAATTATATAATTAAACAAACTGTATGCGGTTGAAAAGAAGTTGCAAAACCATTCAAACTCTAGTGTCCTGAATCAGTAAAAAACACAGAATTTGGTTGTGGGCTACCCCACAAGTTTTAAAATATTCATAAGGGAGCAACAGTACTCAAAAGTTTGGGAATCATGGTCAAAGAGCATCCTCGTACTCTATGCCAGACCATTATATTTCAGTAGCATTTAAAATACACTAGCCAGCATTCTGGGACTAGTAAACCATCAAATAGTCTTAGATTATGTACAATGTGGCATATGATGGGGTGTTTGGCATAACTGTGGAAAGATATGAAATACTTAATCTTAGATTTATAGTATGATATTTATATAAAGATTCTCAAGTACTTCCCTGTTTATCTCACAACTATGCCTCTAAATCCATTTATGAAGTGCTCTTTTGAAAACCTGGAGTTAACTTTTAACATCCTTTGCTCATTTCTAACAGATTTCTAATGAGTCTGGATATATTCTGCCTGAATTGTGAGTTCAACTGTAAAAAGTATGTAAAAGTTCATAAGCTGTTACAATAACTTATAATAACCAATGTTAATGGGGAAAGTACAAAAGGGAGGCAATAACTGAATTAGTCTAAACAAAAAAAGGCAATGTTAATATAATTAAAAGACTTAAAATTATGCTTGTTAAGAACAAAAAATGTAAAGCCAAAAGATATGTCAAATATTAAGCCTAATTAGTAATTAAATAATGAGGGGACAGGCTATTCCACCTATCATTACATTTGTGGATCCTTAAAAGAAAAAGATTTTGTGGGGAAAGTATGAAAAAAAACAAAAAGAACAAACAAAGGCTACTAGAGCGAGCTTCACCATCACGGCTGTTACCCCCCACTGTTTCCTGGGACTCCGGGCCTTCATCGTCCTAATCTTGAGAAATGTCCTGACCAGACCGGGCCCGAGACAGGATGACAGATGGCATCGCCATCTCTACTGACTGCCGCTGAATCCCAAACATCACTTGGGATGCCAGTTATTACCATCTTTGATACCTCTAAGAAACACAAACAAGGCCACTTTTCCAGATTGGACTTTAACAGCAGCAGCAGCATCTCCTCCACCCCATCTCCACTAACTTCTTCTCCATTCCCAAAAAGGACAGTTATTGCCATAGTTGATACCATTTTAAACTCTCCAGATAAAGGGAAAGGGCACAAGAAATGTTGTTAAAATGAAAGCCTGCGTTAAGAATTCACATTTAAAATGCTTTAACTGTTTTTTTCCTTTTCAGTATCGTTAATAAAAAGTTTAAAAGATTTTTAAATAATATCTTTGCCAAAATACTACGCAGGCCGAAGTCTCTGTATACCAAATCCCAGACCTCGTTTAATTAATAGTGTTTAATTTAGGACAGTGACTGGGCTACATTAACACTTTTAGTTCATATACTCCATCTAAATTATTACAACAACCCTTTGGGTATGTCTACACTTACCTCCAGGTCCAGCAGCAGGCAATCGATGTTCTGGGATCGATCCAGGAAGTGCTCACCGTCGACGCCGGTACTCCAACTCAGCGAGAGGAGTACGCGGCATCGACGGGGGAGCCTCCCTGCCGTGTCTGGACCCGCGGTAAGTTCGGACTAAGGTACTTCGAATTCAGCTACGTTATTAACGTAGCTGAATTTGCGTACCTTAGTCCGAAGTGGGGGGTTAGTGTGGACCAGGCCTTTGTTAAGATTACCTCCAAGACCCTTTCCACTCAGCTAATCCCTTAAGGCCATATCCTTTTCCAGTTGAAGTAAATAATAAAATTCCTATTGTTGTCAACAAAACAAGTATTTGGCTCTTAAAGAATGCAAGCCTAGTCTTCTTAACTACTGACGCCTTTGATATTATTTACCTGTACCTTTTCCAGGCTTCCTCTATTATGGCATCAGAAATGGGCACACCTTTCCAGGTATGTTTAATAAATGCTCTGTACAAAGTAATTACAGGACATGATTCTCCACTGTCTTGCTCCTTGTGTAGTAATTTATTCTTGTGCAAAGTGGGCGTAAAATATTGCTATTCTGGTTTGGTAGCATTTTACACCCACTTCGCACAGATGTCTAGTTCTACACATGGGGCAAGGCCACCACACCACAATTTAATTAACTCAGTTGCCAGTTTGTTTTATAAGCATAAAAAAAATTAAATGGCAAAAGGATATTAAACTCTAAGGAAATCCTATGAGCCGAGTTGAACAAACATTGGTTGAAAATCTAAATGACAGAAAATAAAATTCTAGTGTAAAACTCATTGTTACAAATGGATCAAAACTCAATGCCTAGATTATTGTATTGGTAAACAGAATTTAATAAGATTATATCTAAATATTTCAGATATATTGCTCTGAGATGTATGTGTTAGTGACATATTTTCCTTGCTTTGGGCATGATCTCTCTCTCTCTCATTGAAGGCAATGGAAAGACTCCCTTGATTTCAGCGAGAGTTTTGGATCAGGCCCTTTAGGAAGTTGTGATAAATAAAGTGGGGGGATAGCTCCCTTTGATGGCTAGCCAGCTGGTTAGCTGTAAAATTCCTCTTGGTAGCTGTTCTTTACTTGCTTTACCTGTAAAGGGTTAAAAAGTCCCCCAGGTAAAAGGGTAAAAAAAGTGGGCACCTGACCAAAAGAGCCAATGGGAAGGTAGAACTTTTTGAAATTGGGAAAGAAACTTTGCCTTTGTCTGTTATTCTCTGGGTTGGAGGGACAGAGCAGCCATGCTATAAACAGCTAAGTCAGGTATGATTATAAGTTATCAGATCATGCCTAGAACTACTTATCTGAACTCCAAATGTGTAAGTAGATCAGAATGTTTAGCTAGATATGATTAGGGTTATTTCTTTTATTTCTTATTGGCTTGTGGACTCCTCTGTGCTAACGCCAGATGCTTTTGTTTGCTTGTAACCTTTATTTGCTTGAACCCCCCAAGAAAGCTATTTTGGTGTGCTTGATTTTTGGAATTGCTCTTTTAATATCTAGCAAAAGCCTAAGTTTCAGATGTATTTTCTTTCTTTTTGTTTTTAATAAAATTTACCTTTTTTAAGAACAGGATTGTCCACCTATACAGGGCCCCTTCACACGGGGGAGACAAAATCTGTGGGCTTTAATCCTGTCCATCCTACAATGGCCTAACCACACCACACCACCCCCCCCAAAAAAAAAAAAAAAAGGACACAGCAGGACTCATCGATGGAACATAATCTCGGTATACTTGTCACTCTCCATGAGAATGTGCAAGTTGCGAGAGGTGAGGCTAAAGCTCCATTTTCTGGCACAGTCCATGAAGGTTTCAGACCCTGGGGAGACAAATTCCGGACTTCTTCTAGCTTCATCCAGCATCCCACCTAGCAGACAAGCAACATTAAAGACCAGCACAAAATCCAGCACTGGCATCAAAGCCATCTTCAACATCATTGGCATCAAAGCTGGCACCAACACTTCTGGTATCAAAGAAGTATCTTCAAATACAGAGATACCAGAGGGATCTCAGTTTCATCCCATAAGGACAGTAGCCATAAAGCCTCCTGAGATAAATCCCACAATGACCCACATGGTGTCAAGGGTTGAGGAAAAGCAGCATATGATGTAGCAGACAACTCTAGCACCAACCCCAGCTACAATGACCCATTCATCGGAGTCAATGCTCACTTTGGAGGATGAGCCCAGAGAACCAAGACCATCATCTGAGCTGAGACATTTATCAACTCTAATACCAAAAGTCCCATATACTTTGGCACAGCCCATGACAGTGATCTACTCCTCACCATTACCAGGGCATACATTCTCCTCGTCTCCCAGTTAAGAACTCTCTCCTCTGAGGTCAGTTATTGACACTATGGATGTACCTCCCAGGTTACCCTACAGGGCTCAGCTGCCTCCAGTCTGTAAGGAATGGCAGTGGATTGGCCAATACCCAGCAAGACAGCTATATTCTTATGGCATGCCACAGTGTCCCTACTGGGGGTACAGGGGTCCACTATCTCAGGCATCGAGATGCCAGGCTCAACCACACTCAAGAGAAAGACGTCACTCCCCATTAGCATTCCTACACCAGACTACCAGGAAGAGCCAGATTCAGGGACAGATTCAAAGCACCTTCTGTCTTTGTCACCTGATGAAGCAGTATCCCCAGCATTCAATACCAGCACCAGACATCATAACGTTCCAGAAGTTCCTTGTGAGGATTGATTGGAGATAGAGATGTTAGTCATATCTGAGAAATCACACAAGCTATTTGTTGTCTTGTCAGCTTCTGATCCAGCCAGGATCATCTTCGCCATAAATGAGGGATTACTTGACCTCACTAAGTCCCTATGGCATACACTGACCATGCTAACTTCCCCTGCAAAGTGAGTCAAGAAGAGGTACCAAGTATCTCTCTGGGAGTTTGACTACTACATCCACCACAACCCAAGCTCCTTTTTCATATCAGCGATATACTAAAAGTTGAATATGAGTAAGGCAAGGGTCTGAGAAGGTTTGACCTTTTTGGATCGTACTTCTCAGCTTCCCTACAACTGCGTGTGGCTAACTGCCTTCCTAACATAAGACAGAGTAACACGTACCTTGTGAAGATCCTGCAGCCAAGAGGAGCCTAAAGATATAAGGCTACATCTATGGCCACTGTGATAACAATGTGCCAGGCATCACGACTACAGGCAGTGGGCATTCAGAGAAACATACAGGCCATGATTGAGAGTTTACTGCTTCAGGGCTCAGAGCTGCTCAGAAAGAGGACAGATGATACTCTGTACTCACCAAAGGACTCAAATACCACACTCCACTCTCTGGGTATTTCCTCATTTGAAAGAAGAAAGGAAATCTACACCTACAGCTGAGGAAACTAAACAAATACATATACCCTCTCAGATTCAGGATGATAATACTTGCCTCCATCAGTCCATTTCTTCAAGCTCAAGGCTAGTTTGTAGCTCTTGACTTGCAGAATGCATACTTCCATATAGCTATCCACCTGGCCCAGAGCAAATACCTAAGATTCACAGTGGGGCCCAACCATTACCAATACAGAGTTCTGCCTCTCCTGCTATTGAGAGTATTCACCAAATGCCTGGCAGTGCATTTAAGGAAGCAGGGAATCTGTGTATCCACCTCACCCGGATGACTAGCTGATCAGAGGCAGGTCCCAATAAGAGACTGCAACAGCCTTAGAATAAGTCTTTTCCCTGTTCTCTCAACTAGTATTCACTGTGAACTATGAAAAATCATCACTCATGCCATCACAGACAATAGAGTTCATATGACTATGATTAACTCCCAATCAGCAAGGACCTACCACCTAGGAGACTAGTTCCAGTCTCTCCAGCATTGGCAAACAACCTAAGATCAAATCCCATATTCAGTCTTCATGAAGAAGAAAGAATGATTACTTGTCCTTCAGTAACTTTGATTCTTTGAGGTGTTGTAGAGTGTGCGTATCCCGTGACTTGCCCACCCTTCAGCCCTGTTTTTTGGAGTCCTCAGCAACACTGGCTTTGAATGGCAAGGGCACTGAGAAGCAGTCACAGATGATCCACCCTGTCTCCTTGTATGGTGCATAATGAGCTACATGATGCACGTGCAGCCCAGCTAACACCGCTTTCAAAAAAACTCCAATCTTGCATGCATGAGGTGCATGATCTTCTCAGTTGGATTAAGACTGCCTATGACATCTTGAAGAACAATAGTTATTGTAGGATAAGTACCCATTCTTTTTTTACCAAGGATTATCACTTTACACTCATTGTTCCAAATTATAATTCTGAGCTTCAGAATCAGCACCCATGATGGTGCTTAATTTTTGTCATAAATGTAATGCTGAGTGGCATTTGAAGTGACCAAACTGAAGGATGCAAGAAAATGACAATAAATTGGAATGACAAATACTTTAGTAAAAGTGTGATGGCAATGATGTTCATCACATAGACACAGATATAGTTTTAGTAACAGAATGCTAAATTTCTGACTTTTGTATTAAAATTTTTCACAGATTTTGCTTTGGTGACCTTTTTCATTTTTGAACTAGGACACTAGGCATTTGCATTGTCAGCTAGCAGCTTGCTCTTTATAATTTACTGAGCTGTACAATGTTGCTGTTGCTACAAACAGAAGGCACATTTCTCACCAGAACATTCCTCGACTAAAGTGAGAAATGTGTTATCTAATAGCAATGCAAAATAGATAACTTTAAAACAGTAACACAAATGCTGCTATTAGTTCATGTTGATGGAGCAACAAATAGCTTGTTTTACTGAGATAATCATTGCCAGTTTTAAAAATCCATATCCAAAATTAAATCAAATTCATTTTCATTTTAATATAAAATTATCTTTTTGTAGAACATGATAGTGACTCAAAGTAGAGCTGGCAGAATACTACTAATAGTACTTTTACTAAGCTAACGATAAGGAATCTTGATTGCAAGTATTGGATCTTACCAATACCAAACAGAGAATGTTTTATGCTTGTATACAGACCTTTTGAGATTGCAAGTAGGGTACCATTTATGAGGGTGTTTCTTGTGATGTGGATACTTGGTATTGACATCTCATCAATTACTGGGAGTGGACTACATCCACTCTGATTGAATGGGCCCTGTCAACGCTGGTTCTCCACTTGTAAGGTAACCCCTTCTCTTCATGTATAATAATGCCTGCATCTGTAATTTTCACTCCATGCATCTGAAGAAGTGGGTTATTTACCCACAAAAGCTTATGCCTAAATACATCTGTTAGTCTTTGAGATGCCACCGGACTCCTTGTTGTTTCTGTGGATACAGATTACCACAGCTACCCCCCTACTAGACGCCATCCAAACTCTCACTAATTTTTTTCCAATTCAAACTAAACATCCCTATGGATTACACTCTATAACCCTGCTCCTACTGAGCCCAGCGCCAGGAGGGAAAGGACTGTAGGCCAGCAAGGTTGTCAAGAATACATCAACTTTTCCTCTCTCCTTCCCAGTAAGTGAGGCTGTTGAGTTTGGCTGCTACTGGAGGTGGCACCGTAACCATTTGAAGGCGTCTCAGCGTGGGCTAGAGTGACCAATTACCGCCTACTGCCTGACGTGATTTTTCACACTGGGGATCTGGTCACCCCAGAATGAGCTGGCAGCGTAGGATGGGTCTAAGGCCTCCTCCCTCTGCTGTCTACCACTGGCTGACAAGCCACCTGCAGGACCCCGCTTGACCAGAGCAGCCGCCAAAACCGTTCTGCCATTTGCGGCAGTGGGTCCCCAACGCAGCCGGGGCCCGAGCACGGCGGGGACCAGGCCAAACCGGTGCGAGGTCCTCGCTCGCTGGGCATCAGTAAGTGGGAGGAGCCAACACCATGGCGCCTTCAGTGGGCCTGGCTCCGCCCCTCACCGTGGACCAGAGAAACAGGCGGCGCGCGCTAACGTTCCAAGCGGTCCTCACCGGACCGAGCGAGACGCCGCCGACGCCGCGCATGCGCTTTTCCAATGCGCGTGCTGCGTAGTCTTGGCCTGGGCCCCGCCCCCATCCTAGCTCGGCGCTTGCGCAGTGTAGTGGCTCTGGTGAGGGGAGGGGAGGGGAGGGGGAGTGACGACCGCCGTGACCACCCCTCCCTGCCCGGTCGCCGCTGTCGGGTCGCGGAGCGGCTTCCCCGGAGCCGGGCGTGTGACGAAGCGAGAGTGGAGGCGGCGCTGCCCGGTAAGGACCGAGCCCGGGAGCCGCCCGCTTTCCCGGAGGGGGCTCCGCGCCGCGCCGGCCACAGGCCCTGCCAGGCCCCGGGCAACTGACCCCTTCTCTGTCCCGCCCGCCGCTGCGCTGGGGCCCCTCCGCGACCTCCCTCTTCCCTGCTCCCCGCCCCGCCGCCTCGCAGCCTGCTCCCCGCTCCGGGAGCCCCCCGGCCGCCCCCCATCTTTGTCTCCTCGCTCCAGCATGTCCCCTCCCCCTCGGTCCGGGCCCAGCCCTCCCCCCAGGGCTGTCCGCCACCGTCGCGCTGACAGGCGCCAGCCAGGGCTCCAGCTGCCGCTGCCCGAGTTCCCTTCCTGCCGGCACCGGCACCAGCACCCCCTGGCCCGGCCTAGCCTCACTGCCCCTGCCCGCCTGTCATCCTCACCTGGCCCGGCAGACACGCGGCGAGCTCCCGCTGGGGCCGAGGGTGTCCCCACTGCCCGGGACAAGCATTCTGCACCGGGTAGGGCGTAAATAAACCATGCACCGACTATTGAACCCAGATAGCGCACCATAAAGCCGGGTTCTCTACCTGTGATAGTGCTTCTGTACACTGCCATGCCGGTCAAGGTGGTGAACTCTCCCCTTCCACTCTGTGCCCTCCTTCCTCCCCCTTAACGCTCTCTGGCTGCCCTCGCTATTTCCTTACTCCTTCCACCCGTCTCTTGTTTACTTTCTTTCCTCGAGATCTTTTCCCTGGCCCCTTACTCCTTTCCCCTTATCTGTTTCTTCTCCCTCCTGTCCTTACTGCTCTTACCTGTATCCCCCTTGCCCATGTACGACTCCTTTCCTTTCCATCTTCCCCGGCCTCTTCTGTACAGCTATTCCCAGGGGACCTGCTGCCTAACAGCATGTGGGCTCTAGAACACTTAACTCTCACATCACACTGTTAAAAAACAACAACAACAAAAGGGACATGAAATGAAAAAAGGTTCCTTAGTTATTAACAAAACAAAATCGACATACCCCATTGGCTACTTGTGACTTGATGGAAATAGTTATTACAGTTCTATTTAAATATTTTAATTAAGCAGCATTGTTTTCCCCAAGGTGTTGTTTTTCCCCCCAAAGAGGCAAAGTTAACTGAATATGTTTCCAAGAAGAGCAGTATGTCCTAATTCTACCCTATTTGTAGTGGGATTACTGTGTAATGAAGTGAAATCATCACTACCAGGACTCTAATTGTGTGTGTGTGTGTGGCTGCCTTTGCATATTTTTGCAGATGGGGATTCCTAAACTTTTCATGCTGTCTGGGCAACAAATATAGAGAGCAGCCTTACACACGCAAATGGCAAAGAACGTACACTCTAAAGCTCATGCTCACTGTATTCCCTACTCCCGCCACATTATCAGAGAAGAAATCAAGATGGTGGGGATTCAGCACCTGCTAAGCACACCGCACTGAACTCCCTTCTGCTTACCAAAAAGCCTGGAATAGGTTGTGGATGAAGCAATCTGTCTGTGCTGGTGGTTGAAATGGTTGGCACCCTCAAAGAGAACCTTTCTGCTAGAATGGAACTAATTATATTGTGAAGTGGTTTTACAGTGTGAATTTTGTGTGGACCGAGCCCGGGAACCACCCCCTTTCCCGGAGAGGGAAAAAGGCTAATGTAGTGCCCATCTTTTAAAAAAGGAAGGAGGAGGATCCAGGGAACTACAGGCCAGTCAGCCTCACCTCAGTCCCTGGAAAAATCATGGAGCAGGTCCTCAAGGAATCAATTATGAAGCACTTTGAGGAAAGGAAAGTGATCAGGAACAGTCAGCATGGATTCACCAAGGGGAAGTCATGCCTGACTAACCTAATTGCCTTCTACGATGAGATAACTGGCTCTGTGAATGAGGGGAAAGCAGTGAAAGTGTTATTCCTTGACTTTAGCAAAGTTTTTTATACGGTTTCCCACAGTTTAACTTGCTGGCAAGAATATAAGCATGGGCTGGAAGAATGGACTATAAGGTGGATAGAAAGCTGGCTAGATCATCTGGCTCAACGGGTAGTGATCAATGGCTCCATGTCTAGTTGGCAGCCGGTATTAAACGGAGTGCCCCAAGGATCAGTCCTGGGTCCGGTTTTGTTCAATATCTTCATTAATGACCTGGAGGCAGGGCCTGCGCTTCCACTAGGCGACCCTAGGCGGTTGCCTAGGGCGGCAGGATTTGGGGGGGGTGGCATTCCGCCATCCTCGGCGGAAATTCGGCGGCGGGGGGTCCTTCCGCTCTGGGTCTTCGGCGGAAATTCGGCAGCAGGTCCTTCACTGCTCTGGGATCCGCCGTTGAAGTGCCCCAAAGACGCGGAGCAGAAGGACCCCCTGCTGCCGAAGGCTCAGGAGCGCTGCTGCCTAGGGTGGCAAAAACCCTGGCGCCGCTCCTGTCTGGAGGATGGTGTGGATTGCACCCTCAGCAAGTTTGCAGATGACACTAAACTGAGAGGAGTGGTAGATAGGGTAGGGTAGGGATAGGATACAAAGGGACCTAGACAAATTAGAGGATTGGGCCAAAAGAAATCTGATGAGGTTCAACAAGGACAAGTGCAGAGTCCTGCACTTAGGAAGAAAGAATCCCATGCACTGCTATAGACTAGGGACAAAGTGGCTAGGCAGCAGTTCTGCAGAAAAGGACCTAGAGGTTACAGTGGACAAGAAGCTAGATATGAGTCAACAGTGTGCCCTTGTTGCCAAGAAGGCTAACAGCATTTTGGGCTGTATAAGTAGGAGCATTGCCAGCAGATCGAGGGAAGTGATCATTCCGCTCTATTCGGCATTGGTGAGGCCTCATCTGGAGTACTGTGTCCAGCTTTTGGCCCCACAGTACAGGAAGGATGTGGAAAAATTGGAAAGAGTCTAGCGGAGGGCAACAAAAATGATTAGGGGGCTGGAGCACGTGACTTATGAGGAGAGGCTGAGAGAACTGGGATTGTTTAGTCTGCAGAAGAAAAGAATGAGGTGGGATTTGATAGAACAAAGAGTAATGGTCTCAAGTTGCGGTGGGGGAGGTTTAGATTGGATATTAGGAAAAACTTTTTCACTAGGAGGGTGGTGAAGCACTGGAATGGGTTACCTGGGGAGGTGGTGGAATCTCCTTCCTTAGAGGTTTTTAAGGTCAGGCTTGACAAAGCCCTGTCTGGGATGATGTAGTTGGTGTTGGCCCTGCTTTGAGCAGGGGGTTTGACTAGATGGCCTCATGAGGTCCCTTCCAACCCTGATATTCTATGATTAGGGCTCTTGAACATTTTTCTCCCCATGGTTGGTAACACCAGTTCTTCCTCATCAAAGTAAACAACTTTGGGAGACATAGTATAGACTGGCTATTGCTGGTGTTAACACCATGTTGACTATAAAATAGTCCTGAAAGTGGCTTCCCCACCCTTGCTTGGGTTTTTTTGTTTTTGTTTTTGTTTTACCGTAGCAACATAAGGAGTATCAAGTCCGGTCATCATTGATTTTGTTGGAGGACCTTTGACGTGTCTTGGGGATACTTGTGAATACCGTAGGTGTTGTTTCTCTAACAAAGTTTTCCTTTTTTCCAAAAAATGAATTATTGTAGATGTTAATAGAAAAACCCAAACCAGTTTTAAGTAGTTTGCCTAAGAATCCCTCTCCCGCTCAGTTTTTACTCCCTTGGCTCTTGTAATGTCACCATTTTGTTATTTCTCCAGTCGCTTTAGTCAGCAGCCTGGGATTTGAATTTCTGTGTAAAACAGAGTTGCATTGGGGTGCATTATATTTAAATTAATGGATTTGGAATTATTATGAGACATGATTGCATGCAAATTTCCCAGTTCTGGTTATGCAAAAACCCAGCCTTTTGAAGCAAATGCCCTGAGAAAAGGGTTTTTGCTGATTACCTGTTACCAAAAGCTAAGATCAAAGGCCCAAGCTGCATAAAGAAATGCCTGATCTTCCCATCCTGTGTTCTGGTTTTGAATCTGAGACAGTTATGAACTTGTAACAATGGGAAAAACCCATCTGTGTGTTTTGAAGGACTGAAACCTACCAGAGCCAGGGGTTGCTGTTTGGGTGACCTCTGGTATGTATGTCTAAGGTTCTTTTATTGTTTTTAATGGTTCTCTGTAATGCATTAAGAATAAATGTGCTTGCTTATAAAGAGCTGTGTGATAACTTATATGTAGGGTCATGATGCTGTTAGCCTTTGGAAAGAAAGTAAAGTGCAGATTCTGGCCTGTATAGGCAGTCTGGCTTGCTGGGAACATCACAGTGTAGGCAGGGAACTGTGCAGACTGGAAATACCCAGGTCCGGAGGGAAAGAGACATGGGTCTCTAGCCAAGAGAGTTGATAGCTGGAGAGCCAGGAATCCAGAATGGGTGCCCTTGAGGGTCCATGGATGGGGAATACAGGTTCAGTTACCGTGAACTGTGATGCCAGGATCTTTAATTTTTCATGGATTGCTCTTTGAGTTGTATTCACCTGCCCTGGAATTTATCCCCACCACTCCAGTGTCAACTAGCCCAAATTTTGTAATCTTCTAGGCACTTTGTAAAAGACATCTTTTTGATAGGGTTTGAGGAGAGGGCTGAAGGGTGTGCTTCCCATAATGATGAAGGGTTGGAAATTAGTTTATGTATGTGCCTGGCAGGCCAAGTTCCTGTTGAAATGATTATTTTAGTTCTTCTGGAATTTCACTGTATTGTATAATGTGTTAGGGCACCTAGAGCATTTCATAGGTCTGGTCTCTGTTACCTTTTTAAGTTTAAATAAATAATAGTACTTGTAGGTGATCTGCTTTTTTGGCTGCTTTGTTTTCAAAAGGAGTTTTCTGGTTGCTTTTTACTTTTTAAAGCAAGGAATCCTTTACTATACTTCTGTTTAGAAATTCTGTTCTTTATTCGGCCTCTTGTTTGTACCTTTGGATTTTAACTAGCAAATATTGGCTCTAATCCTACAAATGCTTAAGCCAGGGTGTAACATTACTATTGTGAGTAAACCCATATGCTTCAATGGGAAAAAATCATGTGAATAATGTTAAGCATGTGCTTCAGTGTTTGTTTTTGATTACCCTAAAGATTTAATCTTTTTTAGTAATACACTTATAATGAAGAAGAAAAAGATAATTGGCTGTAGAGATTGAATGAGTTTGAGGCTATGATTATGTGTATAGTCACAAGGAAAGTGTACTTATTCTGCTTTGATCGACTAATTTAAATTAAAATTACTTGGGAATTCACCATTGGGAGTACTTATTATTTAATACAACTCGCAGGTGATGGTTGGCTGCTGCATCTGAGCAGACACTGCAAAGAATGTGGCGTCTAAACTTTTTACACGCACACAATTACATTCCTCTTCATAAGTAAGAGGACAATTGTGTTAATCATATTTATTCTCCTATGTGGTAACAATAGTTACTTTGATTTTTATCTTTGTACCTAATGTCAGAATACGTCAGAATTAATGTTGGTTATATACAAGAACTATGTTCCAAAGAAACCACAGGGCAAACTACCCAGAAATGAAACAGGGAAAGAAATGTTGTATGGGTGTAAATTACAGGATCAGATCCTAGGTTTGCTCACTGCATAGAAAACAGGGAAGATTCTAGGATGAGGCACTTCTAACATCTTGTTAGGTGCTGTAAAGAAATAGGATCTTCTAGGAAGAATATTTAGGTGAAGTACACCCATGTTCCTTACATACTTAATCTTTTAAACTTGGCTTCATTGCTAAGACTTAGACAAAATGTACATCTGTTTTCATACTGAATGTATGTCAATTTTGTAACTCTTCTTGCATCTTTTTGCAAAATTGCAGTCAAACTAGTGGACATCCTGGCATAAATTGGTGAGTGAGAGTGCATATAAATCAGCATGCACTCTTTTACTGTCCATTCCCTATAGTTGAAATGCTAGATTGTCGTATTTTGCTACATTCACATTTTTGATCTTGTTAAAAAACCCTAGACATCTGAATAACTATCAGAGGGGTAGCCGTGTTAGTCTGTATCCACAAAAACAACGAGGAGTCCGGTGTTAGTCTTTAACGTGTTACCGGACTTCTCGTTGTCTTTCTGAATAACTATGTATCTTGAAGCCAATTGAAATGGTTGTTGGTAATTTTGTAATTAGACATCAGTTATGTTAGTTTAATTTTCTTTGTGTTCCCTTTTTTAATCTAAAAGTTTACTTGACTTGGATCATTGCTTGAACCAATGTTCATTACAAATTAAGACATTATGTAATCAATATAACACAGAGACTGATGGTCTCTTCCTTAAACAATGAAAAGGAATTTATTTTTTCTTTCCTTTCTGCACTCTTGTACAGGGGAACTACTTTTTTGTCAGTGGAAAATAAACCTTTGGCTGCTTGAAAACAGTCTTGAAAAGACTTTTGGCCAAGAGTTTGAAATTCTTAGAACTCTTTGTTTAAATGTATAGGAAAGTTTCATTCTTAATTAAAAGCAGACATTGGTGTTGTCACATGGGGCATTCTTTAAAAACTGTGATATGGAATTTCCTCAGTATTTGGGGGGGGAATGGATGAGAGTCTTCAGCATATTTTCCTGTACAAAGGAGAATGCTAAAACTTTGGCAATCTTAAAATTAACAAGCCTTAACTGAAATAGAAATGTCTGTAAAAATGATCCAGTAAAGTTTGACGTTTCTAGGGTTAGAAGTAACTGGTTTTACTTTTTCTTGCATTACTAAGTTCCAATGATCTTCTTTCAGCAAGCAGTCCCTGAAGTTTGACAGCAGTTACTTTAACTGTGTATCCATCGAGCAGGAGAATTCTCTTACCTTTTGTTCTTACCCTCCCTTGCTCACTAGATATGGCTTTGCTTTTCCTAAACAAATATCCCTCTGTTTCTGTAATTCCCTACCTGTTGGACATCACAAAGTCATATGGTAAATATTGTCGTCATATAGAGGGATTTGTTAATGCAGTCCCTCAAGTTTTCTTTGGGAAAGCCCATGTGGTATGTTCTACTTTATGGGCATCATGGTCATGCTGTATTGCCACAAATTGATAGAACAAGTTTACTTGCTTGCTCTTCACTGTGATTTGAAGATGAAAAAAATAAGATGAGTTGACCTCTGTTTCTCCTCCTACCCAAAGAAAAAGCAAATAGAATTTTACAAAGCAGCTTTATGTCTTGGCTTGATGAGAGTGGGTAGAGACTTAAATATGGGTCTTGAAGATGGTGTATTCGCTTTATTATGGATTCAGCTGTTGGAAGCTATACCATCAAATTCCCTTTGGACCCTCTCATCTTAATGATGATGTAGCACTTAGACAAGATAAATATTAGATGGGGTGCACCTCTAGATTCTGTTATTCCTTTGCTCTTTTTGACAAAAATTAAGGTATTACAATTGGCTTAATTCTCTTATGTACATCTTCCACTGCTGCCCCATTCTCTCCTGCTTATCTAGTACATAATTAGCAGGGATGATTTTCTCAACTGTAAGGTCATCCTTTATTCTTTCCTGTGAGAAGGATGAGCCTCCTCTTGGGTTGAATAAAGTTTTAAAGGTGACCTTGCACTACTGCTGAAAAATGGAGGCATATATCATTATTCCACTTTACAAATGAAAACCAAAGCACAAAGAGATAGTGATTTGCCCAGGTTCTTAGAGAAACTCATAGCAGAGCTAGGAACAGAACCCTGTATTCTGCTGTAATAGTTTATATGTAATGATGGAATGCATCATGTCTCATATGATAGTGCCTATGAGAAAAATTACTTCAATATATATGCTTAATTACACTAACTCACTCAGGCCTACCCTCCTTTGTCCATTGCTTTGAATTTTACAGATGTGATAGTATAAAATATTAGGCTCATATTATAGAAAAGAGAATAGTCACTGAAAGGCTGACTGACTTGTCCTGTGGGATAGTACATTAGGCCTCTGCCTATAAGCCAAAAGACATGTTCTACTCCTTAGGCCTTGTCTACACTACGAGAGTAGTTCGATTTTACTTAAATCGAATATTTGGAATCGATATTGCAAAGTCGAACGTGTGTGTCCACACTAAGGACAGTAATTCGACTTTGTGAGTCCACACTAACGGGGAAAACGTCGACATTGGAAGCGGTGCACTGAGGGCAGCTATCCCACAGTTCCCGGAGTCCCCGCCGCCCATTGGAATTCTGGGTGGAGCCGCAAATGCCTTCTGGGTAAAAAAAAAAAGGGGCCAGGGTGCTTTTGGGTAACTGTCGTCATCCGTCCATCACTCCCGCCCTCCCTCCCTCCCTGAAAGCGCCGGCGGGAAATCATTTCGCGCACTTTTCAAGTCATTGACAGCGCGGACGCCACAGCACTGTGAGCATGGAGCCCGCTGCAACCATCGCTGCAGTTGTGGCCGCTCTCAACGCCTCGCAGCTTATCATACAGGTTGCCCTGAGGCAGATGCAGAAAAGTCAGGCGAGGAGGCTACGTCAACGCGGTGATGGCCTGAAGTCTGAGAGTAGCACAGACCTCTCAGAAAGCAGGGGACCCAGCGCCGAGGACATCACGGTGGCAATGGGTCATGTTGATGCTGTGAAACGGCGATTCTGGGCACGGGAAACAAGCACTGAGTGGTGGGACCGCATAGTGCTGCAGGTCTGGGATGAATCACAGTGGCTGCGAAACTTCCGCATGCGGAAGGGAACTTTCCTTGAACTTTGTGAGTTGCTGTCCCCTGCCCTGAAGCGCAATGACACCCGGATGCGACCAGCCCTGACTGTCCAGAAGCGAGTGGCCATAGCCCTCTGGAAGCTTGCAACGCCTGACAGCTACCGGTCAGTCGCGAGCCAGTTTGGGGTGGGCAAATCTACCGTGGGGGTTGTTGTGATGCAAGTAGCCAAGGCAATCGTTGATGTACTGCTGCCAAAGGTAGTGACCCTGGGAAACTTGGAGGCGATCATAGATGGCTTCGCAGCGATGGGATTCCCAAACTGCGGTGGGGCCATAGATGGAACTCACATCCCTATCCTGGCACCGGACCACCAGGCCAGCCAGTACATTAACAGAAAGGGCTACTTTTCCATGGTGCTGCAAGCACTGGTGGACCACAGGGGACGTTTTACCAACATCAATGTCGGATGGCCGGGCAAGGTTCATGACGCTCGTGTTTTCAGGAACTCTGGTCTGTTTAGACGGCTGCAGCAAGGTATTTACTTCCCGGACCACAAAATAACTGTTGGGGATGTGGAGATGCCTATAGTCATCCTCGGGGACCCAGCCTACCCGCTAATGCCCTGGCTCATGAAGCCCTATACAGGTGCCCTGGACACTGAAAAAGAACTCTTCAACTACCGGCTGAGCAAGTGCAGAATGGTGGTGGAGTGTGCTTTTGGACGTCTCAAGGGGAGATGGAGAAGCTTGCTGACTCGCTGTGATCTCAGCGAAACCAATATCCCCATTGTTATAGCAGCTTGCTGTGTGCTCCACAATCTCTGTGAGAGCAAGGGGGAGACCTTTATGGCGGGGTGGGAGGTTGAGGAAATTAGCCTGGCTGCTGATTACTCACAGCCAGACAGCCGGGCGATTAGAAGAGACCAGCGGGAAGCGCTGTGCATCCGGGAGGCTTTGAAAGCAAAGTTCCTGAGTGAGCAGGGTAACCTGTGACTTTCTAATTTTGTGTACAGAGAAGCCTTCACCCCACTTCCAACACACGTTTCAAAATAAAAATAGTTCTACTTTGTTAAAGCACACCGTTTTCTTTAATACTGTTTTCGCGGGAATTTTTTAAAACTGGGACGCAGACTGTGGTGCGGAGCGGGTGTAGTGTAGTCGCGCGAATGCAGCTTCTAAACTCAAGGACTGACAGGCTCCGCTGCGGTGGGATGGTTCTTTCAACGGAGCCTGTCACCCCTCCTGATACGGACTGTGTGTATGGGGGGTCTATGTGAGTTTGTGGCAGGGGTGGGACGGTTACAGATCCCCTGCTGTGTGGCTCTGTGATCCTGCCTAAGGACCGCCGCTTAAGATCTCTAACTGCCCTCCCCTGACACAAAGTCACAGAGCAACCCACCCCCCACCACATAACATGAAAAGAACCTCCCAGACTAACCAGGGTAAGTAGTCACTGCATCACTGCACTATGTATGTGCCCTGCTGCTGTGCCTGCCCCCGACTATGTACCCTGCCAAAGGTGACTGTCCTGTCCAATTACCAACCCCCTTTCCCCCCCCTCCTCCAAAAGAACATGATGGAAACAGTAGTTAACAGAAACATATTTTTTATTATCAACTACACATGGGACTGGGAAGTGAAACTTGGACGGGGGCTTGTGTCAGGCGGGAAGGAAAGAACTTGTCAAACTTTGGGGAATGAGAGCCTTCTGCTGCTCGAGCTCTCTGCAGGGGTGGAGTGAGAGTTAGCAGGGACTCTGCCGCCTCTCCTTCTGTGCACTTTGGGTGAAGGGAGTATGGGACTTGGTGGCGGGGGAGGGCGGTTAGAGATGGACTGCAGCGGGGCTCTGTCCTCCTGCCTCCGTTCCTGCAGAACATCCACAAGGCGCCGGAGCGTGTCCGTTTGCTCCCTCAGTAGTCCAAGCAGGGTTTGAGTCGCCTGCTGGTCTTCCTGACGCCACCTCTCCTCCCGATCCATGTTGGCTTGGTGCATTTGGGACAAGTTCTCCCGCCACTGGGTCTGCTGTGCTGCCTGTGCTCTGGAGCAGGCTATAAGCTCGGAGAACATGTCCTCCCGTGTCCTCTTCTTCTTATGCCTAATCCTCCCTAGCCTCTGGGAGTGTGATGACAGGCTAGGTTGTGAGACAGTCGCAGATGGGGCTGTGGGAATGGGAAAAAGGGAGTGAATTCCTCAGAAAGATAAATGTAGTTGTGAACAAAGAACATAGTCTTTCTCTGTGAACAGGACCATGCACAGCACCTATCACATGCGCACTCAGCACAAGGTCGAATTCTCGGCCTTCGCATTCAGTGTCTGGGGTTTTGCAGAGCACTTTTGAGAACCCTGTCAGGACAACGGAATTGCTCTTGCACGCAGACATGGTAAGCCGTAGATTCGTGGCAGCTTAAAACTTTAATATTAGCAATGGCCTCATTTCACATTGAAATCAATGTCGGTCCCTGCTGCCAGCAATCCGGCAAGCAGGAAGTCTGCTCCTGTCCCACACCCTCGCGGCTGTCCCCGGGAACGATCCCTTTCGGCTGACCCTCTCCCGCCTCCACCGCGTGGCTGCAAACCAGCGGTTACAGTTCTGTAAAGGAACGGTAAAGCAGTCCCAACACTAACATTCCCCTACCTCATTCAAAGCAGGTCATCATGAGCGACATCACCCTCATGAGGATCTCTGAGAGCGACAGACAGAGAATGCTCCGGGAAAGCCTTCAAAGACCAGGGCCGTATGCCGCCATGCTGTGCCAAGCAATGATTCCGGAGTACTTGCTAGTCTCGTGGCGCGGCAACGTGTCCTACTACGGAGGACCCAATAAGGCCGCTCTCCCCAAGAACCTAATGCAGCGGATTTCAAATTACCTGCAGGAGAGCTTCCTTGAGATGTCCCAGGAGGATTTCTGCTCCATCCCCGGACATATAGACCGCATCTTACTGTAGCTGCAGTAGCAGGGACTAAACAGTAGAGCGGCTTGGGCAGGACAATCATGCAAAACCGGACATTGCTAGATTTTTTTCAAATAGTTGCACTGCCCATAACTGAACCGTTAAGTTAATCAAACTAATCATGAGAAACCCATTTTTTAAATTGTTAATAATCATGTTCTGTTACAAATAAATGTTTAGATGTTTACAACACTTACTGGATGATCCTTCACCAGATTCTGTGTCCGGGGTAACGGCTGGGGAGGGTTGGTAGGGGATCTCTGTAAGGGTGATGAAGAGATCCTGGCTGTCGGGGAAATCAGCGTTGTGAGCGCTGTCGACTGCCTCGTCCTCCTCATCTCCTTCCTCATCTTCCCCGTCCGCTAACATGTCCGAGGATCCGGCCGTGGACACTATCCCATCCTCAGAGTCCACAGTCAGTGGTGGGGTAGTGGTGGCGGCCGCACCGAGGATGGAATGCAGTGCCTCGTAGAAACGGGATGTCTGGGGATGGGATCCGGAGCGTCCGTTTGCCTCTTTGGTCTTCTGGTAGCCTTGCCTCAGCTCCTTGATTTTCACGCGGCACTGCGTTACATCCCGGCTGTATCCTCTCTCTGCCATGTCTTTAGAGATCTTCTCATAGATCTTTGCATTCCGTCTTTTGGATCGCAGCTCGGAAAGCACGGACTCATCGCCCCACACAGCGATGAGATCCAAGACTTCCCGATCAGTCCATGCTGGGGCCCTCTTTCTATTCTGAGATTGCACTGCCATCAGTGCTGGAGAGCTCTGCATCGTTGCCAGTGCTGCTGAGCTCGCCACGATGTCCAGACAGGAAATGAGATTCAAACTGGCCAGACAGGAAAAGGAATTCAAATTCAAATTTTCCCGGGGCTTTTCCTGTGTGGCAGTTCAGAACATCCGAGCTCTTACTGCTGTCCAGAGCGTCAACAGAGTGGTGCACTGTGGGATAGCTCCTGGAGCTATTAGCGTCGATTTCCATCCACACCTAGCCTAATTCGACATGGCCATGTCGAATTTAGCGCTACTCCCCTCGTCGGGGAGGAGTACAGAAGTCGAATTAAAGAGACCTCTATGTCGAACTAAATACCTTCGCGGTGTGGACGGGTGCAGGGTTAATTCGATGTAACGGCGCTAACTTCGACATAAACGCCTAGTGTAGACCAGGCCTTAGTCTGATGCTTATTTCCTGTATACTCTTGGGAGCCTCTTACCCCATTTATAAAATTAGGATATTTTTATGAGCTGGATGAACCTTGTTATTTATTGGTTCTTAAAACCTTATTGAAGTTGATAAGTGTGAACTCGCCCTTCAATTAACTGTAAACATAAGCCCCACCTAGGACAAAAGATGTGTGTGAACCTGCCTAGGAGCTTTTGGGCTATCATTTTGGGTAGGTGTGTTTGGGAATGTGAGAGAACACACATACTGAGGTCACAGACAAGAACAGAGAGAGAGGCATAGGAAAAGAGACAAGGAAAAGCCAAGCAGAAGTATGGAAGACTCTAGGGAGAATGATTTTTGGGTCTGATGTTGGCTAAAGAGGCCTTGGGGGGCTGGTAATCTAAGAAACTGTTCTTGGTTGCTTCTGCATTCAGAGACCGAGGACTTTGAAATAGTCTTATATACAAGAACTGTACAAAGAAATACCTGGCTACCACCAATTTCTACACCTAACTGAAACATCCCCAGAGGCCCCAACTTTGACTAGCTGCTCAGGTCAAAATGGGTGTAACAATATTAATGCTTTACCAGGGTCTGAATATTAAATAGAAATATTTTATAGTTCTTAATAAATTCAGCAGTTGCCTGCCCTCTACAGGTTGGAGGAGTACAGAACACCGCATGGTATAGTACTGTACAAACATTCTTTAGCATGTCCTATGTCTGTTTCCTTCCACACAATCTGGAGGAGGTGGGAGATTTTTATGATATATAAAAGAGAATAGATTAGGTTGCAGGAAGAGTGATTTTTTTTTTTTTTTTTTAAGAAAATGAGAAGCTATCCATAGAAAAGGAGTGTTCAGGCCTTGTTGGAGGTGATTGTGTAGTGGTCTGAACATAGAGCTTGCTAAGGGGTTCCAAAGAGGATGGATCTAGGCTGTTCTTGGTGGTAACAGATGACAGAACAAGGAGTAATGGTCTCAAGTTGCAGTGGGGGTGGTTTAGGTTGGATATTAGGAAAAACTTTTTCACTAGGAGAGTGGTGAAGCACTGGAATGAGTTACCTAGGGAGGTGGTGGAATCTCCTTCCTTAGAGGTTTTTAAGGTCAGGCTTGACAAAGCCCTGTCTGGGATGATTTAGTTGGGGATTGGTCCTGCTTTGAGCAGGGGGTTGGACTAGATGACCTCCTGAGGTCCCTTCCAACCCTGATATTCTATGATTCTAAATATTTACTCTCAATGAATCAGTCAATAAAGATATGCTTTATGGGGATGCAAACTAAGCCCAGGAAGGGTTTACTTGCATTCTCAAGTTAGACACAGCAAGTTCCAGGCTGTTTACTTTGTAGATTTTTCAGATCAGGCTTTAAAATATGAAAGTCTGTTTGCTGTTTGTGAAGCATTCTGCAAGAATGGGGATTTGCTTTTGTCATTTCATGAAACTTTTCCTCTCCAACTGTTGTGCAGTATTCTGTGTCAGTTGCTTCTACTCCTAGAGTTTCATTGTACTGTAGCAGTTAGGGTTACCATACGTCCTCTTTTTCCCGGACATGTCCGGCTTTTCGGCAGTCAAACCCCCGTCCGGGGGGAATTGCCAAAAAGCGGAACATGTCCGGGAAAATGGCGGCTCTGTTTAAGAGCCCGGCTGCCTGAACGCTACCGGCTTCGGGCAGCCCCGTGCCTGGAGACCCTGCGCCGCCGGAGCCCGGGAGGGGAAGTGCCCG
>NC_048312.1:20456295-20571106 GCF_013100865.1 Trachemys scripta elegans | reverse complement strand
CGGGGGCTGCCCAAAGCCGGTAGCGCTGGGGCAGCCCGGCTCTTAAACAGAGCCTAAGAGGAGCAGAGCCTCCAGCTGCGGGGGCTCTGCTCCTCTTCGGCTCTGTGTAACTTATACACTGTAAGTTACGCAGAGCCGCCGGAGCCCCGGAGGGGAAGTGCCCGGCTGGGGGCACAGGGTCCGGAGGCAAGGGGGCTGCCCAAAGCCCGAGCGCTACCGGCTTCACGGTTTGCTGGGCAGCCTCCAGACCCTGCGCCCCCGGCTGGGCGCTTCCCCTCCCAGGCACCAGCTGCGCTGGGGAAGCGCCGGCTGGGGGCGCAGGGTCTGGGGGCTGCCCGGGAAACCGTGATGCTGGTAGCACTGGGGCAGCCCTTTCCCCCTGGCTGGGAGTGGGAGGGAGGAGGGGGCGGAGTTAGGGTGGGGAAAGGGGCGGAGTTGGGGCGGGGCTAGGGGGTGGGGAAATGGGCGGGGCCATGGCCCGTGGAGGGTTCTCTTTTTTTATTTATGAGATATGGTAACCCTAGTAGCAGTGCTCGGGGGGGGAGGGGGGGTTGCGCACTCCGGCGGATCAAAGCAAGTTCGATATAACGTGGTTTCACCTATAACATAAGATTTTTTGGCTCCTGACGACAGCGTTATATCGGGGTTGAGGTGTATATAACTTGTAAAGTGTTTTAGGAAGAAAGGTTCTATATATGTTTAAAATACACTTGCAGTATACTCCATAAGAACAGAATACGTTAGGCAGCTGTTACAGCTTCTCCCCTCTCTCTCCAAGGAAACTCTTAGGCTAATGATAGTGATTAGAAATTACTAATTCTAAATTGGGGCAGTACTGGCATGAATGTAGCTAAAACAAAGCAAGTTACTGGTGAGTAACCAGGCAAGGCCTCTGTCATGGGCAGCTAGATTCCAGTGGCCTCGGTTAAGGATCATGTTCTTATGGAATCAGTAAAATAGTTCTAGAATATGGAATTCGCATACACTGTTGTCACTTCTTTGCCAGCCAGAAATTCCAAAATTCTGGAGACTGTGTCTTCTTTTTTTTTTTCTTTTTTTTTATGGAATTTCCTTTCACTTCCTTCTGCAGGGCAAGTTAGAGAGATGCTGGAGGAGGAGCTCAGTGGGTTTCTGTCAGCTGTGTAAGCAGCAGCAGGAGGGAGCAGGGAGCTCAGAGCTGGGTTCAGTAACCAATCTTGAGCCCCCCTACAGTGTTCACCCTCCCTTCTTTGCCATCTTTTTTTTTTTTTTTTGGGTGGAGGGTGTTTCTCCCCTATTCCCCACTCTACACAAAAAGTATACCTGCATGTCTGCATAGTGGTGGTGGTGATTTACAAATGCACCTTGCTAGACCTATTTCTCTCCCTTCCCCAATTCTGGGATGGGAGGAGATCATAGAATCATAGGCTTTAAGGTCAGAAGGGACCATTATGATCATCTAGTCTGACCCCCTGCACAAAGCAGGCCACAGAATCTCACCCACCCACTCACTCACTCCTGTAACAAACCCCTAACCTATGTCTGAGTTATTGAAGTCCTCAAATCGTGGTTTAAAGACCTTAAGGTGCAGAGAATCCTCCAGCAAGTGACCCGTGCCCTACGCTTCCCATTCCCACCAGACTGCTCCAGGTTTTGGGATTGGGGATGGCACAGGTGGTCCGTTTACCTGATAACTCTGTCACCGCCCCTCTACAACCTGCATCAGATTATTTTTTTGGCACAGGTGCTCCTTTTACATTGGCCTTAGGGCTGCGAAAGCCTGTTTAGGCAGCAATTGCTGCTCATGCTGGCTTTGCCCCTGCTGCTGATATAAGGAGTCTGCCTGGGTGGGGGACTTCAGACTGGAGAAAGGAGAGGTTCAGGTATGGGGCCCTTAAATACAGAAATAAAATTTCTTAAAAGGTAAACACTGGCCACTTACTCTCACCATTACTTTTGTGAGGAGTTATGTCAGTGAGTGAAAATCACACTGTAAAGGACATTGTCAGCTTGAAGTCTAGTCATTTAAAAAAACAAATTAAAGTTTAAGTCCAGCACCTGCCCTTGAGTTATCCTGCCAGTTTTTGTGGTCTTACAATTGCATATTTTTATCTTTTTAAAAAATGCTTCTCTTTCAATTTTGCTGTGTAAAACACTCATACCTGCAGGGGGAATTGACAGCTGGTAAGTGGGGACATGACTATACACACAGTGCAGTAAGCAATCAAATGAGCGAAAGTGGGGTGGGAGGGGGAGTACTTTTCTCTTTCCTGGTTACCTGATGCTCATCATCACTCATCTTAGGTGTTACTTGTAACAATAGAAAGAAAAAACATTTTCAGAGTGTAATTTTATTAAATTAACAACTTTTGTAGCTAAAGCAGGCCAGTCAGTCATTGGTCAGATGTGTGTTAACATGCTAGAACTGGAACTCTTTTCTGCCCACCAGTGCTATTAACCCAGAAAACTCGGTCTTCAGAGTAATCGTTGATTAATTTTCCATGAAAATGCAGCCTAAGGCTCTTGCTGAGGATTACATTTTTTGTTGTCTGTGTAATACTTTTATGACCTGAAATGGAGCTGTAACTGATATTCTGAAACTGTGTGTATGATTTCAACTGCTGGCCCATTTTTGCTAGTTTGAATATAACTTTTAAATCTACCAATGGGATATGGAAAACAATAACATTAAACAGAGCCTTGTTTTGCTGTTGGTATGACAGAAACCTTAAAGGAGAAACATTCCGCACTTTACATTTCTTCCTTCTTGTTACTGTGGGTTTTTGACCATTAAACTTTATTGTTTCAGTTTGCATTATAGTGGGCTTATATATGCATTCAAATACACCTACAAATCTGTATACTAGTATTGTACTGTGGACTGTATTCTAAGTCACTAGTGTAGCACTTTTGAGTAATAATTGTTCCTTAGTTCCATTAACTCACTTGGAATTTTTTCCTCATCTCTAATTTTAATTCCTGCAAGAAATGGATTTGTTAGTGTTCCCTATCAAATTTTCTTGGAAAATCCATTCAGAAACAAAAGGAAGCCTTCTGTAATAGTTTCTACTGGTGCACTTCCTATCTACAAAGGTGTTATAGGGATACAATCATCTTAAATTTGTTTTAAAATAATATACATTTGGAATCCTTGTGTGAGCATTCTGTATTTTGAAATTCAGTTTCCAGAAAAATTAGCTGAACTTTTTAATGGCAGAATTTGAGTTAACTAGAAGCAGTCACTGTTTTTTCTCCACAGTGTCTTGAAATACCCGCTAGTTAAATTATAATACCATCTTAAAAACAAGAATGAATTATTTTGTTTTATTAAAAGATAGAACATAGTTCATCATAAGCTAGGCAGTCCTTTTGTGAATGTTTCTATCACTTGTCTGGAATGCTAAGTATTAGCAGCCGTTAAACATTGCTCACAGTGACATGGGCTTAAATTTTCTCCAAACAAGGAGTAAGGAAATCAGGGTGCATAGCGTCTAGTTTTTGCGCAGTGATTATTCCACAGTTTATAGAGAAATGTACTTTTTAGTTTGTGCCCCCAAAATAAGTAGGAATTCAGACACTTCATTCTTAATTTGTATTTTCTGAAGTCCTGGTTCCCTATACAAACCCATTAAAAAGAAACTACATGAACTTCTAGGGAGCTCAGAAATGATGAGTTTTTTCCTTCCCTGTCTCTCTACCTAGAGGCAAGGTTCAAAGTACTTGTGGAGCTCATGGGCTGAAAGTATAAGCTACATCTGCAACAGCACTAAGAGCTGGAATTCATTGCATTTGTGTGTAGTACATGCAGTCCTTGACTTTACTACATTCGACTTATGATGAACGGCACTTGTGATGTTTCTGAATTGACCCCCTGATTCAACTTACAGCAATTGGTTTAGACTTTACAATGCTAAGTCCCAGATTGGAGTGTGTTGCAGTTCCAAGTTACAATGTTTCAACTTAAAACACAATTTTCAGGAACCAATTGTGTCATAAGTCCGAGGACTGCCTGTATATCAATTCACTCGGAGGCCCATAGTTTGCCCAGAAATTCCTGTCTATGTTCCTGCATGGGGAGTTTCAGCAGAATGTGGCTCTCTATTGTGAAGGGGGCTGCAAAACCTCCTGTGCCTAGACTTTCCTTCCCCCACCTCAGTGGCCTTCTGTGACTGCTCAGTTGGCCACAGTTTGTCCTTAATTGTTTATTTTGAAATTTTACACTGCTAGAGGTGAATGGCTTTTGGGGCAGGGAATGTGTGGATGTGCATATGAAATGACAGTTACTCCTGGGGGAGTTCTGCGCCAGTGCACATATGCAGAATTCCTGTCCACTGCAGATTTCTTTGCTTCCCCACAGAAAAAATACTTTCTGACGAGGAAACAAAGGGAAGCCATAAGAGCGGTCACATGCCCCTCCCCGGCAGCATGGGCAAGTCGTTTCAGGCACCTGAAGCAGCTGGTGGATAGGTAAATCGCTACTGGGTGGACGGGGCTTCGGATGGCCCAGCCAGGGCTGAGTCAGACCCACTGGGAGCCAGGGCCAGGTCAGATCAATCCCTTGTCCCTTCTTGCTAACTTCCACCCCTTCACTGAGATCACCCCCTGCATCCGGACCTCCCCCGCCGATTCCCACTGCTGCACCCAGGCCACCCTCGCTTAGCCTTCCGCACTCAAACTCCCACCCCAACGAACCCTACCCCCTATGCATCTGGACCACCCCGATGAGCATCCTGCCTCCCTCCCACCCTACTGAGCCCCAACCAGCTGCACCTGGACCCCCATCCCACCAAGCCCCACTCCCACAGCACCCAGACCCACCCCCGCTGAGTGAGTTGCCCCACCCCCAGACCCCACCCCCATACTCAACCCTAACCACCTTCACCTGGACCCCCTGCAGATTCCCATTGCCCCTGTGCATCCAAATCATCTGGACTCCCCACTGAGCCACCTGCACCCAGATTGCCCCACATAGAACCCTCTCACCCCACACCTGGATCCTCCCCACACTTGGATCCTGCTGCACTGAGCCTGCCTGCCCACACCTGGTGTGCCTGGTGCAGAGAGCCAGGGCCCTGGGGTGTTTCTGGGGCAGGCCTGGCCCTTGCACTGTCAGGTGCAGCCTCACTGCTGAGTCTGTTTCGGGGGAGAGCAGGGAGCTGCAAGGTGATCTCCCACCTCCATGCAGCCAGTGGTCTGTGCTCCCCACTGCCATGCTGGAGCCTCCACATTTATTTATTGACAAAATTTGCAGAATTTTTATTTTTTTGGCGCAGATTTTTTTTTGGCACAGAATTCCCTCAAGAGTCAACAGTATAGTGGGGCCAGCACCCTTAATGGCTTGGGAAGCTCTGTGACCCTTTGTATTTGGTAGGTGTTTTATAATTTGTTTCTTCTTGGACTTTTCATAAGATACTGTTAATATACTCAGTGGAATTTGGGTGGTCTCTATTTTTTTTTCTGCTGTGATTCATGGAATTCTCATGAAAAGGCCATTCTGCCTTTGTCTTAATGGTTCTTATGTAGCTAGAACTATTGTTCAATAACTTATTTCATTTCATACATAGAAGATGTGATATTTTGTTCACTAGGCAAAGGAATATCTTGGGCACTTTTTTCCAAGGTTCTCCTATAATGGCATGATTGACATGAGTAATCTTGTATAATAAAATGGATGAGATGTGATTACAGCAGCAAAACCAAGAACTGTTGAAATAAATCACTTGTTAAGCTATAAGTAACATACTTTTAGTATTCATAGGGAAAGATGCCCCTCCCCTACTCATTTACAGATTTCTGGAATGGAACATTTTAATTGATGTCCAAACAGTAACTCTGAAAGAATCTCATGCTGTTGGGCAGCCTTACCATATCAGTTTGTAGTACAGAGTCGTGCTTTCTTATTGGGCAAAGCATTTTAAAAATGTTTCTGGAGTTTTATTTGCAACTGATATAAAAGTGTAGAACTAACTGTTCTAGTGGAGACAGATGCAGAGAGAACACACTATTGGTTTTAGTTTTCTGCGGTATGTGTTCTGTTGAAAGAGAAGTCTGGCAAAGGGTACAGGTTAGAATGACTGTTCACATTCTGCTTATTGTGACTTATTCTTTCCCTCTCTTGCTAACACTAACTTATTTGATGTGATTATTTTTGGCTTGTTTTAGTCTTCCTTTTTGTTGTGATTTATGCCCTAATTCATTATTCATGCTTGGTGTTGACACTCTCTCTTAGTGCAACATTAATGAACAAACAAAAATCTCATCCTATGATCAGAGGGGTAGCCGTGTTAGTCTGAATCTGTAAAAAGCAACAGAGGGTCCTGTGGCACCTTTGAGACTAAGAGAAGTATTGGGAGCATAAGCTTTCGTGGGTAAGAACCTCACTTCTTCAGATGCAAGTAATGCATCTGAAGAAGTGAGGTTCTTACCCATGAAAGCTTATGCTCCCAATACTTCTTAGTCTCAAAGGTGCCACAGGACCCTCTGTTGCCTCATCCTATGATGTCACTTTGGATTTAGCTATATACCTCTTGCCTCTCTCTCTCAGAGCATTTTTTCGTTCATTGCTAAATCCACACTAGATTCTGATTTACATCTAAAAGAATAAAAAATGGGTAAGTAGACATTTTTATTTTCAGTTCCCTTCATGAGAAGGGGATGTTGCAAGTTTTGATCCTTAAAAGATAATAGCAAAGTGCCTGCATGTGCTTTTCATAGTACGCTCTGAAACTTGTTAGTCTTGAATTCCTATCTGAGTGCAGTCTTTGGGTACTTAGAGCATCATAACTGTCTTTCTATTATAAAATGTGTTGGAAGGATTTTTAACTGCCATTTTTAAATAGTAGTGTTGCACTGAAACTTAGTATTTGAGTTTTTGGCTAAGACAATATTTACATAATAAATTCGTTTTTATCTCTCTTACTTAATTCAAATCTAAAGCGAGTAAAAATAATTTCAGGTTCTTGTTTTAAGTATTTTTCTTTTTTTATGTTGAAAAAGGAATCTGTGCTTATCCAATGACATTTTTAATCTACATGCGATTTTTATTGACATAAAATGTTTTCAAACAGTTTTCATTAATACTCAATGTTATAATAATAACCAGTGGCCCCAACTAGGACTGGGGCACCATTGTGCCATACACTGTATGATTATAGAAGCAGGCATGATCCCTGATCTGAAGGGTGTAATTTTTTTGAGTCCTATCTGAAGGTATTTATTTTTTGGGTGTAAAGTTCTCTTTCCAAATACTGTAGAAATATTTAGTTGCATTACCTTGGTCATGTGGTTGCTATTCTTGGAGCATATACTAGTAATTTTTTAATGAAAATTACAGCAATATGTTTTCTCTGAACTTCACTATGAATAAGGACTAATCTGACGTTGAACAGATACTTTATTTTGTTATATTTGCTCTCCTAGGGCTAGATCCTACGCCTATTGAAGACAGTGACAAAGCTCCCATTTACTTTAGGGCAGGATTAAGCCATAATTCAAATTCAGAAAGTCTAAACTGCATCTTTCTGTGAAAATGTTTTGACAGCCTATATGCGTATCTTTTTTTAGTCTAGTCTGGTAACTTTATTTGCTATGTAATTATATTCAAATAGTAAAATCCAGAATGTTGTAAATCTGAAAGGGGCATTGGCTACAGAAAGACCCACACAATTTGGGATGGGAATACTAACACATTTTGAATAGGTATTCAAACTTTACATTTATTTTAATTTCAAAAGAGACCAGATTAACCAGTTTTTTTTTTTAATCGATTAACAGTCCCTTAAGGCTCATCCTGTCAGTTTCCTTGTTTTTAAATTTTTCATTTCTTCCTAACCATTCTTAGGAAAGGCTAATAACATGAAATTATATCTTTCACATGCTCTTTTGTTACCACCACAGAAGGTACTCTAGATTTCATTAGAGCAATGAGATATTGGCTGTATAAGGCGCTTGTCTTAAATCAAGATATAACTTGAATTTTGCCTGCAACCTGTTTTACAGGTACACAGGCGAAGCTTGTATGCTTCAGAACAATAAACAAAATTATAAGAAGAGATCCCATACTTCATCATAGTGCAAAAGCTTGCTCAAGAAATAATTATCCTCACACCTTGATTTTTGCCTGTGCCATATATTTTCCACAATTTAATAAAGCACAATCTTTTGTCATAAATGAAAGGATAAGAATGTTTCTCATCTTGAATGTGCATATGTAGTTAATATTTGTCATATTTTAAATAGTTGCAAATTATTACTTGATAAATGACAAATGTAGGTGTAATAACTTGATCTTAGCTCTGAGTATTTAAAGGGTAGGGTTTAATGCAGTCTGAGGAATTGGCAAGGTCCATATGTCTTGGTTAACTTTGACTGTTGATTCAGATTAGTTTCAGTCTCCACCTACAGATCAAACAAGGCGCTTGTAGCAATTATAAATTTCTGGTAAAAAATGTAAAGTTGAGAAGGCCGTAGTATCTGTAGGTTTTACCCTGAAATTGTAATTTTTAAAAAAAATGTGTCCCTTGAATTCTTCTGTCTGGTGCATATTCATTCTGAAAGGTCTTTCATTGATTACATAATGCTGTCTGTAAAACGGAGCAGAATTTGTTGCACAAATGTGGTGGTAGTTGAAAGCTTTTTTGGCTTTCTGATCCTTCAAAAATGGCCAAACTAAAATGTTCAAATTCAGGGATGGGAGAAGAATCTTGCTGTAATCAGCCATACCAAATGGTTGACCAGGAGGAAGCTTTAGTTTATAAACAACCATTTAGTTGCAAATTCCTCTTACTTTCTATTTGCTGATCACATGTAATTGCCATGGGACTAGAAGTACACTTCAGTCAGAATGGTCAGTTGTAGTAAATTTCAGTAGTTTAAAAATGAAAAGTGCTGCTGCTAACAGTATCTGCAGATTTGAATGCATCCAAATAATATGTAAAGGTTTTTAAGTTGTAAGAAATTAAATTTAAAAAGTTGTTTGTGTGCATGTTGAGAGAGGGGAGTAGTGCATTGTTTTTAAATGTTATTAGAAGTCATGATCACTGCATTTATATGCAGCATTTCTCCACACTCTGAATCACATCTAACCATTCGCGTCTTTCAAATGCCCTTTTTTTGTAGAAGGGGGGAGAAAGATGTTCTTGTTCCATATTTCCTGTAAGCACTAGATAATGAGACAATCTGAACACTTACTTCCCTTATTCCCTTAACTTTATGGCTGCCTGACGGGAGTGGAAGCTTTCTTTTCCTTCTCTTCTTCCATTCCAGAGTCTTTTGACTGGGAGAGATGAGTAGTAGTAGCTATTTTTATCACTAATTGGCTCTTGAAAGAGTAAGAATGTTCCTTCCTTTTCTAATCCTCACCCAGCTCCCTGGCTGGTGAGAGTGGTGGATCTCCATTATTCTGCCTTTCCCTCAGTCTCTATTTTGAGTTGTCAGCCCTTGTGAACAGCAGTAGTTAGTGCTCACCGCCCCTGCTACTCATAGGTTTGTCATGCCCCAGAGGGTGAAATTGGAATTCTCATATGCTCTCAACATATTGGGAATTGCAGTAGTGAAACTGATCGCTTTCACAAGCAACAAAAGATTATGAGCAGCGACAGAAGCATTGAAGTGGCCTATCTGCAAACTCAGGAAGACAGTAATGCACTGTTTTATGTTTGGCTCCCATTCAGAAGGAAATCTTCCTAATAAGAGCTAGGAACATAATTTCTTCTAAACTCTACATGACTGGACCTCCACGCAAGCCAGAGACAACTTTCTCTTCACAACTGTTTAGAGGGAGAGTGGATTTTCAAGCATTGAATTTTATATATTAACAGGTTTTTCCTTTCTAACTGCCAGAATTTTTGCAGCACTTTCCTTTCAGCTTGGCAGATAGAAAATTCTCTTTCCCTAAGGCCAGTGCTGATAATAATTTATCAGGTGGTTGGTAGAGAGTACTCCTATTGTATTTTTCTTCCCTTCAGTCAGAGATCAAAAACATCACTATCCTGATGAGCCTTGTTTTTGCTGGTAAGGAGGCAGGATTATGTGGGTCATTTATAAAATGCCATCTGTTCAATGCTATTTGTGGGAAGAGACTTTGAAGATATTTTTTATATATAATCTGGGAGTCCAGTTGCTTTGAACATTTAATTTTTTGCAAAAATCTCTCTACTCTTCTTCCTCAATCATTTGCATACCATTTGGCTCTGGCTTATGCTTGTTTTATCATTGCGGTACTGATTTTAAACAAATCATTCAAAGAACTATTTTACATCTTACTTGTCTTGTATTTAACACTTCTCTAACTTGTTTTTGTGTTCACAGATTTGTTTGTAAATGCATCACAAAGAGACAGCCCAGAATGAAGAAAGCAAGCAGGTCTGTTGGCTCAGTGCCCAAAGTGCCCGGGATAAATAAAACTCAAACAATAGAAAAAATCAAACCAGAAAACGGCTCCTCAGTGTCTGCAGTAACAAAACTCTCAAAAACTGGAACATCAACATCCCTGCTGAAGGTAAGCTCTAATAGCCTTGATTTTTTTTGGACAGTAAAGGATTTGGAAGGATAGAATTTTAGAATAAGTATATTGATGCAGTGGGAAACTGGGATTCATAATCTCTCAGTGACTGAAGAGAATTTCAGTAGTTACACAATGCAGGACAGAATGAGAGATTACTAATGCTGTGGTCATTAAATATTGCTGCTTTTATGTGTTTATATGTACCATGGTGGAAGGCAATGCACCTTGTGAAACTTAACTTTCCTGACTTCTCTGTAAAAAGGGCAGAGTGGGCACTGAGCTGCCTTCCAC
Source organism: Trachemys scripta elegans (assembly GCF_013100865.1). Classification (NCBI taxonomy): domain Eukaryota; kingdom Metazoa; phylum Chordata; order Testudines; family Emydidae; genus Trachemys; species Trachemys scripta. The sequence continues at coordinate 20,560,332 of NC_048312.1, read as the reverse complement.
TGGGCATCATTAATTGCTCTCTCAGACAGGGAGTGTCATGTGTTGCTCTTGAATGACTTTCTTTGACTGTGGTGGTAGGATGTGATTAGCTCTGTGTCCAGATTAAAAATTCCAACTGAAATTTCTCAAGAGGGATACTTCAGTGGGGAATTGAGAGGACTATATTACTTTTAAGAGACTGCCTGATTGGTATACTTAACGTTGGTGACTGGTGTCCAATCCATGCAGCCACACTGTTCCTGTAGTTTTCCATGCTTTCTCCATTTTGTGTCTGGAATGGACCTTCAGCCCAACTGGTGTGTGCTGCTCCTACCTTCCATCTTCTTATTTGTCTTGTAGGTTTCTCCTTACTCTCAGCATAACAAGGCACCAGGCTTTGGAGCATATGTGCCCATCACGTCCCCTGGGCCCTTTAAAATTGAATGGTGTAGTGTCAGGGAACATCACTGGGAGTAAGCATGTGACTTACAGGAAGCCAGGTATAATATTTCCTGCCTCTTAGGCTACATCTACACTACAGGGGGAAGTCGATTTAAGATACGCAAATTCAGCTACGTGAATAGCGAAGCTGAATTCGACGTATCGCAGCCGACTTACCCCGCTGTGAGGACGGCGGCAAAATCGACCTCTGCGGCTTCCCGTCGACGGCGCTTACTCCGACCTCCGCTGGTGGAGTAAGAGCGTCGATTCAGGGATCGATTGTCGTGTCCCGACGGGACGCGATAAATCAATCCCTGGGAGGTCGATTTCTACCCGCCGATTCAGGCGGGTAGTGTAGACCCAGCTTTAGATGGGTGGCAGACAGGCGAGACCCACGATCAGGGAGATCCATGTCCAAGGGTCTCCAAATTAACCAGACGGGATTACCGAAATCAAAGGGTGTTCCTCTCCCCTACCAGCTGATAGAAATTAGAAAAGTCTTGGATAGATACTACGCGGAATTTTGTGGTGTTTGTTTTGGGATGTTGTTTTGACAATAAAATGAGCCTTGAATACTGGGACGTGTGAAGTGCCTTGTACTTGGGTCTTCATTTTCTCTCCCCAGCTGATGAATCTGCACATAATCTTATGTTTAGAAATAGATTCCTGACAAAACATTGTTTGTATCTTGCATCCTGTTTAATACAAAACCATCATGTGATACGTAACCATTCTGAATAGTGTCCAGTGTCATCGACAACGGTCCTTTTAAGAGCTGACTGGCATGTACTTCTGACTGTGGTGTGTAGCTTACTCATCAAGAGTTTCCAGCTGTCATACCTCTAATCAAAACAAAGAAGAGAATGATCTATCTATCTCTGAAAGGATTTGGCCTACTGTGTGTTTACAGTTTTCTCTTTTTATCAGTAGCACTTCAGGCAACTCAAGTGTACAGTTTTAAAAAGTATTATGTCAATTACACGCATCTTAGGCACAGCAAGAAATTCCCTTCTTAACTGGTGACTGAGAGTTGTTGCACCTTAAGGGTTTTAGCTAGGTTTTAGTGACATAGTTGAGTGACTCATTCTTGTGCGGTTGTCGTCATGCCAGCTGTGTGAAATAAAACTACGTACATCTTTCAAGTGTTCCCATATGTAGGAGAAGCTGGAAGGTTGTAGTTTGTAGACTTAGGCATGCTGGCGATTTATATGTCTGAGGGAGTTAAAATATCAGTAAGCAACTGTCATTTTAAAAGGAACATATCTATGTAATTTTATCATTTATGGTGTTGTCTATGAAGCCTCTGGCATGCTGTCTTCTTCACATAGAAAATGTGTCATCTCACCTTTACGTTTATTGGAGTCTTCTGTATTTTTTTGTGAAGGTTAATAAAGATTCCCATACAAAAGTTGTTTAGCTGGAGTTAAGATTGAGAACATAACAGTAATTTAAGTTAAAATTAGGGCTGTCAAGCAATTAAAAAAAAATGATTAAAAAAATTAATTGCAATTAATTGCACTGTTAAACAATAATAGAATACCATAGTTAAATATTTTTGGATGTTTTCTACATTTTCAAATATTAATTTCAGTTACAACACAGAATACAAAGTGTACAGAGGTCACTTTATATTTATTTTTGATTACAAGTATTTGCACTGTAAAAACACAAAAGAAATAGAATTTTTCAGTTCACCTAATACAAGTACTGTATTGCAATCTCTTTATCATGAAAGTTGAACTTACAAATGTAGAATTAAATAAAAATAAAAACTGCATTCAAAAACTGCTTTCAAAAATCGCTCAAACAAGTTTGTTTACATTTGCAAGAGATAATGCTGCCCGCTTCTTGTTTACAATGTCATCAGAAAGTGAGAACAGGCATTCTCATGGCACTGTTGTAGCTGGCATCGCAAGATATTTACGTACCAGATGCGCTAAAGATTCATATGTCCGTTCATGCTTCAACCATCATTACAGGGGACAAGCGTCCATGCTGATGACAGGTTCTGCTTGATAATAATCCAAAGCAGTTCGGGCGACTCATGTTCATTTTCATCATCTGAGTCAGATGCCACCAGGAGAAGGTTAATTTTCTTTTTTGGTGGTTCGGGTTCTGTAGTTTCTGCATCGGAGTGTTGCTCTTTTATGACTTCTGAAAGCATGCTCCACACCTCGTCCCTCTCAGATTTTGGACAGCACTTCAGATTCTTATCTCTTGGGCTGGGTGCTGTAGCTATCTTTGTGTTTTGTCAAATCTGCAGTGAAAGTGTTCTTAAAATGAGCATGTGCTGGCTCATCAACTGAGATTGCTGTAACAATAAAATATATGGTAGAATGCAGGTAAAATAAAGCAGGAGTCATACAGTTCTCCCCCCAAGGAGTTCAGTCATAAATGTAATTAACGCATTGTTTTTTTAATGAGCGTCATCAGCATGGAATCATGTCCTCTAGAATGGTGGCCGAAGCATGAAGGGGATATGAATGTTTAGCATATCTGACACACAAATTCCTTACAATGCCAGCTACAAAAGTGCCATGTTCTCACTTTGTGGTGACATTGTAAATAAGAAGAGGGCAGCATTATCTCCTGTAAATGTAAACAAATTTGTTTGTCTTAGCGATTGGCTGAACAACAAGTAGGACTGAGTGGACTTGTAGGCTCTGACGTTTTACATTGTTTTGTTTTTGAGTGCAGTTATGTAACAAAAAAAATCTACATTTGTAAGTTTCACTTTCACAACAAAGATTACACTACAGTACTTGTATTTTTCAATTCACCTCATACTATTTCATTTATTGTTTTTACAATGCAAATATTTATAATAAAAATAATATACACTTTGATTTCAATTACAACACAGAATACAATATATATGAAAATGTAGAAAAACATCTGAAATATTTAATAAATTTCCATTGATATTCGATTGCTTAATTATGTGATTAAAACTGCGATTAATCACGATTAATTTTTTTGAGTTAATTGCATGAATTAACTGCAATTAATCGACAGCCCTAGTTAAAATACCTAAATAGAGGTGATGTAATTTATCATACATCATTATATAAACCCAGAACACTCAGTTAAAGTTAAACTTAAAGAAATCCAAACATATTAAGGTTTGGAAATGCACAGTTAAGGCACTAAAACACCAACCTGTAGTGACACCATGTAATTAATCATACAATTATTATGGTTCATAATTTTTTTGGTTCCAGATCAGACTGAACTCATTAAGCTGATATTTAATGACACACCTCACTCACCTTGTGTCTCAAATAGTGGATGGACTAATAGTGCGTGTTATCTAAGCAACAATGTATTGAATGTGTTTTTAGATCTTAAAATATATTTTGTAATAACAGCAGCTTTGATTAGTTAACATTTCCGGTCCTGCACTTCATATCCAGTCATGTTAATATCCTTTTCCCTTTTCAGACAAAAAGTAATGATGACCTTTTAGCGGGAATGGCTGGTGGTGGGGTGACTATGACCAATGGTGTGAAGGCAAAGAAGAGCACCTGCACATCCACAGCATCTTCAGCTTCAGGGACCACCATGAACAACCTGGAGAATAAGCCCAAGACTATTACAGGTACAAGGAGATATTAGCCTCAAAGGGTTGTTTCCTTGGCTTTTTTTTTGTTCTGTTATGAAACCATTGCAACTCTTCCATAGGCAGGGACCAAAGCACCTAACGAAGAGCTCAGCAAAGGCCAGGCCAAATAGAGCACTCTGCCAATGACCTGTCTCACACAGTTTGTATTGATAATCCTTGTATTGCAAATCTTTACATATACTATTTTTTATATTGGTCATTTAGCTTTTTCTGTAGTGGTATTCTCTGGGACCAACAGCTAGTGTAGACTTATGCTGCTAAAATAATCCCTACTTTGGGCATTAAAGGTTTTAGATAAGGGATGAATATCTTCAATACTGGGTGTTGTGTTAAGCTAGTAATCTCTACTGATGTACGTAATTAAGGAGAAAGAATTTTGTAAAGCCTTCAGGCAGGTGTGACATTCCGTAGTGTTTATCACAACACAATTAGTAGAAATATGTTTGTTATCCAATTGCTAGTTTTGGGGCTCAGTAAAGTTAAAAAAATTGTAAGTCACGTTGAAGTAAAGAAGTGATGATCCTGCTCTCTGCTTCAGCATTTCTGAGTGAGAATGGTGAGAAATTGAATTTGATGGTGAGAATATTTAAATACTCTGATTTCATTCTTGGATCAGAATATACATGTTTATAAAAAGTACTCAAATGGGAACTGTGTTCCCACACCTAAAAATGAAGATGTATCTGTGAACTTAGAGAGAATATCAAGTATCTTACATATAGTTACTCTTCATTTTTTATACAATTTATTAGAAACTTTGGGGGAGAATCTCTTTCCCTCTTGCAAACAGTAGGTTTTTAAATCCTTGTTTTGGGGGGGGGGGGAGGGAGGGCTTAACATGTCTTTAGACACTATAAAGAATGTTTAAACCTTTTTGAGACTCTCATAAATAGATTACATATTTCATTTTCAAAAATGTGGTTTAGAATGGCAGCCATTTTATAATAGCAAAATATATAGTCTTATATATGTAATTTCATACATGTACTCACATTGCTGATTTTTTTAAATGAATTAAAATTAATTTTTTAAAAACATACAGGTACAAGCTCCACAGCCAAGCGTAGCACTTCATCTGGAAATAAAGAATCTAGCTCTTCTAGGGAAAGAATCCGCGATCGTTCCCGTCTGAACCAAAGCAAAAAACTGCCTTTGACAGGACAGGGGACTAATGATACCATTCTGGCAAAACGCTCCCGTAGTCGTACTAATCCAGAGTCTGATGTTCGGATGAGTAAATCCAAATCGGACAATCAAATCAGTGACAAAGCTGCTTTGGAAGCTAAAGTGAAAGATCTTCTGACTTTAGCAAAAACTAAAGATGTGGAGATTTTACACTTGAGGAATGAACTCAGAGATATGCGTGCTCAGCTGGGCCTTAATGAAGATCAGCATGAGAGTGATGAGAAGTCTGAGGAAAAAGAGGCCATTGTTGTTCACCAGCCAACTGATGTAGAGTCTACATTATTAGTGTTACAAGAGCAAAACACTGCCATCCGAGAAGAGCTCAACCAATTGAAGAATGAGAATCGAATGTTGAAGGACAGATTAAATGCATTGGGCTTTTCTTTGGAACAAAGGCTAGACAACTCTGAGAAACTCTTTGGCTACCAATCTTTGAGCCCAGAGATCACAACTGGTAACCACAGCGATGGTGGTGGCACTCTTACATCTTCAGTGGAAGGTTCTGCTCCTGGTTCAATGGAAGATTTGTTGAGTCAGGACGAAAACACCTTAATGGACAATCAGCATAGTAACTCCATGGATAATTTAGACAGTGAGTGCAGTGAAGTTTATCAGCCACTTACATCAAGTGATGATGCCTTAGATGCTCCATCGTCTTCAGAGTCTGAAGGAGTACCAAGCATAGAAAGATCTAGGAAAGGAAGCAGTGGCAATGCAAGTGAAGTTTCTGTAGCTTGTCTGACAGAACGGATACACCAGATGGAAGAGAACCAGCATAGTACAGCTGAGGAGCTTCAAGCAACACTTCAGGAACTTGCAGATTTACAACAAATAACTCAAGAGCTGAACAGTGAGAATGAAAGACTTGGAGAAGAAAAGGTAATTCTTATGGAATCCTTGTGCCAGCAGAGTGACAAGTTAGAACACTTCAGCCGACAGATTGAATATTTTCGCTCCCTTTTAGATGAACATCACATCTCCTATGTTATTGATGAAGATATGAAAAGTGGGAGGTATATGGAGTTAGAGCAACGTTATATGGACCTTGCTGAGAATGCTCGTTTTGAACGAGAGCAACTGCTGGGTGTCCAGCAGCATCTGAGCAACACTTTGAAGATGGCAGAGCAAGATAACAAGGAGGCCCAAGAAATTATAGGGGCACTGAAAGAACGGAACCACCACATGGAACGAATTATTGAGTCAGAGCAGAAAAATAAGGCAGCATTAGCAGCCACCTTAGAGGAGTACAAAGCCACAGTAGCCAGTGACCAGATTGAGATGAACAGGCTAAAGGCTCAGCTGGAGCATGAAAAGCAAAAAGTGACTGAACTGTATTCTATACACAACTCTGGAGATAAATCAGATATACAAGATTTGCTGGAGAGTGTCAGGCTGGACAAGGAAAAAGCAGAGACTTTGGCCAGCAGTCTGCAGGAAGAGCTGGCTCTCACTCGCAATGATGCCAATCGATTGCAGGATGCCATTGCTAAGGTAGTGTTCAAACAATTATCATTCTATATTTTTTATATATATAAGCCTCTAAGCCTCCCTCTACTGTTCATTACAGTTTTTCAATTTGTGACCAGTTATGAGCTTTGCCAGAATGTCCCTGTATTCAAGATTTTTCTGTTGGATCTCATGTACAAAAAAAGTGTATCCTTTTATGAAGCTTTTTACACCTAAACTCAGTTGTACTGGATTACTCGTATAAATGACACGTTTTTAAGGGGAAAAAGCCTGAGTTGGAATTAAGCAAATCATTGGTTTTTAAATATTGCCATTGTGGGACATCCTTAAGCAGGTGTAAATAATTTATAGCTGATTTACCGAGGCGGTGCCTCATGTATTGTACTATAATATTCTTTCTCAATAATTGGCATAAAATGATTAAAAGATTAGCTCAGGGCTTAAACCTTATTCTTGCAATCACGTTTGTGTGCGTGGGATGGGGGGAAATTACTCATTTTTTTTTGGCTGCTTCTCATTTCAGTTTGTGATTCAGTATTATTCTGTTACTGCTTCACTTGTCATGTGGTGGGATGCTTGGTAGATTCTGAAATAAATTCAGCTCGGAAATAAGAGCTTAACTGTGAAAGTGGTCCAACTTGATAGTTGCAGTGCAGCCAAAAGTTACGTATCACATATCACACCTTGGTCCAGATATAGCAACTCCTAATGAATTCACATAAAGCTTCTCAATTCACATAACACTTCTTGATATTAAATTTAGTTCTTATGAGATTTTAAAAAATATTTTAAGGATGATGGCTGTGGCAGTGAAATGCAACCAATTTTTATTTTGAGTTCAGGACAAAGATGAATTCATTATGGTCATTTAATGGTTTTTCTTCAGGTTGAAGATGAATACAGAATCTTCCAAGAAGAAGCCAAGAAGCAAATTGAGGATCTCAATATGACTCTAGAGAAGCTTCGGGCAGAGCTGGAAGAAAAAGAGACTGAAAGAAGTGACATGAAAGAAACCATCTTCGAGTTGGAAGATGAAGTAGAGCAGCATCGAGCTGTGAAACTTCATGACAACCTCATCATATCTGACTTAGAGAGTAAGTGATATGAGTTCCTCTTGATGCATAATATTTTAACTTGAAACAGGATAGTAAAAGTATTTTAATTGTAGTTTGCACATGTGTGATTTGAAATCAGAATAAACCTTGCAGAAAGAAAGAATGAATCTTAGAAAGAACGAACTCAGCTTGACTTTGGGCTTGCAGGACTAGTAGTTGGGGATGGGGCCGGACACATGGAAATTGAGAAAATATGAATTGGCAATCTTGAGAATAAATATGAAGCCTCAGTGCCATTTGGAGTCAATTTTCGAACAGAACTGCATGTAGTTATAGATTCAGATTATGGCGTATTACCTGTGATACACCTCTACCCCGCTGTCCTTGGGAGCCAAAAAATCTTACTGTGTTATAGGTGAAACCGTGTTATATCGAACTTGCTTTGATCCTCCGGAGCGCACAGCCCCAACCCCACCCCCACGCCCCGGAGTACTGCTTTACTGCGTTATATCCAATTTGTGTTATATCGGGATAGAGTATCAGAGGGATAGCCGTGTTAGTCTGAATCTGTAAAAAGCAACAGAGGGTCCTGTGGCACCTTTAAGACTAACAGAAGTATTGGGAGCATAAGCTTTCGTGGGTAAGAACCTCACTTCTTCAGATGCAAGTAATGGAAATTTCCAGAGGCAGGTATAAATCAGTATGGAGATTTTCAGTCTTGCCTAGTAGTTCAGTGGGGAATGTGTCTGTCTGAAAATCTGAATATAGAATGTCATGGTTACAGAGCTGCACCTCTGTCCCTCTTCTGGTCTTTCACAGTACATTGCCGCAAGTGTCAGGCTTCATGCCTTTTACATATCTTGGTATGGAAGTCTGCATTTGCCCCACTTTGAGTCCAAGCCCTGGGCTACAGTACCTTGTGGATTAACCATGCTTACCCAGCACATCTGACTGAGTTCAGAGACTTGCAGTTCTTCCTTTTGGGAGCCTGTGACCAGTAGTATACAGTGACAAAACATTCTTAGCATCAAAATATATTTTGCTTCAACAGTAGGGACAAAGCATTTAAAGAATAAGGATTTTAAAATCAACATACTGTATGCATGACTGTCTTACCTAAAGATTTAGTCTTGTGAATGTAACTTCAGCAGGCATAACATCTTTAGATGTCCCAGCAGGTGTCTTCATATCAGTCTACTTTCCCTGAACTGCCATAGTTTTTTATTCTTCTGTCTTCTTGGGCTTTGGTCTTTCTGGATTAAATCAGTCCAGTAGGCTTAGCAGAAGATCATGCCAGAGTTCTTACAGCCAATGGCTCGGCTGTTGTCACGTAACGTCCCTGAAATATTTCCTTAGTGGTAGCTTATCTTGAGCCATTCTTTATTTTCCTTCTTGTTTTGTCCTTGCAGTCCCCCATTAAGCAAAATTGTATGGTAAACACTCCAATAATCAGGTTACTATACAGTATCCATATAATACCAAGCAGTTCCAATTTTGTCACACAGACCTGTCTCAAAAGGGCTGTGTGCAGTCATGAGGCTGCATACCTCAATTCAGTCAGTTAGCAGACCTATATCTTACTAGGCTCAAAGCTCCATGAGAAATTCCATATCTTCTTTGATCTGTTATCTAGATACTAATCTGTTGTAGTTGAATTTTATGGATAGTAATCTGATGTAATAGCTTCAGGAAGCAACCTGTATTGTAAGTATAGGCAGGAAGGAGAGTGACACCTTGAGGTAGCTGAGCCGACGAGGGGGGAGGCCATTTTAGATTTGATTCTGGTAAGTAGTGAGGACCTTGTTGAGGAAGTGGTAGTGGGGGACAACTTGGGCTCCAGTGATCATGAGCTAATTCGGTTTAAACTAAATGGAAGGACTACCAGAATTAAGTCCAAGACTAGGGTTTATAATTTTAAAAAGGCCAATTTTAACAAATTAAGGGGACTGGTAAGGGAAGTGGATTGGGCAAACGTATTAAGGGATCTAAAGGCAGAAGAAGCCTGGGATTACTTTAAGTTAAAGATGCATGAGCTGTCGGAGGCCTGTATCCCCAAAAAGGGAAAAAGATTACTAAGCAAGAGATTTAGACCGAGCTGGATGAGCGACCGACTGAAAGGGGCGATTAGGAAAAAACAGAAAGCGTACAAAGAGTGGAAGAGGGGAGGGATCAGTAAGGAAACTTACCTTAGTGAAGTCAGAGAATGTAGAGATAGAGTGAGAAAGGCCAAAGGCCGGGAAGAGTTGGACTTAGCGAGGGGAATTAAAAGCAATAGTAAGAGGTTTTACAGCCATATAAATAGGAAGAAAGCAAAGAAAGAAGAAGTGGGATTTTAGTTACAAGATGGGGACGCATTGGTTAGAAGTAACGGAAGAGGAGAAGGACCTAGGGGTCCTTGTGGACCGCAGGATGACTGAGTCGACAATGTGACGTGGCGGTGAAAAAAGCCAATGCGGTCTTGGGATGTATTAGGCGAGGTATATCTAGTAGGGATAGGGAAGTCCTGCTTCCGTTGTATAAGGCGCTGGTGAGACCTCATTTGGAGTACTGTGTGCAGTTCTGGTCTCCAATGTTTAAAAAAGATGAACTCAAACTGGAACGGGTGCAGAGAAGGGCGACTAAGATGATCAGAGGAATGGAAAACCTGTCGTATGAAAAGAGATTAGAGGAGCTTGGGTTGTTTAGTCTGACAAAGCGAAGGCTGAGGGGGGATATGATTGCTATCTTCAAATATATCAGAGGGGTTAATATAAGGGAGGGAGAAGAATTATTCCAGCTTAGTACTAATGTGGACACGAGAACGAATGGATACAAACTGGCCGGGGGGAAGTTCAGGCTTGAAATTAGACGAAGGTTTCTGACCGTCAGAGGGGTGAAATATTGGAACGGCCTTCCGAGGGAAACGGTGGGGGCGACGGACCTGTCTGGTTTTAAGATTAAGTTGGATAAGTTTATGGAGGGAATGGTTTAATGGTAAAACATAGTAGCCAAGGAAAACCAAGCAATGGTACATGAATAGCATAATGGCCAACAAGGGTTAGGCTAGAGACTCTTGCCTATATGCTCGGGGTATTACTGATCGCCATATTTGGGGTCGGGAAGGAATTTTCCTCCAGGGTAGATTGGCTGAGCCTCTGGAGGTTTTTCGCCTTCCTCCGCAGCATCGGGCAGGGATCACTAGCAGGAGGGTCTCAGCCGATTGAAGTCACTAAAACACAGGATTGGGGACTTCAACGGCAGAGTCCAGGGAAGGGTATTGCGGCCTGCAGCATGCAGGGGGTCAGACCAGATGATCATAATGGTCCCTTCTGACCTTAAGTCTATGAGTCTATGAGCTGTAAAGTGTGGTAACCAAATAATAGTATAATTAAAACTTGCCTTTTTGTTAATCTTCTTCTCATAAATCTGTACCTTTAAAAACTCTCAACTCTTCATGGCTTCAAAACTAAAATTCTTACAGTAGTTCTTTGATGACACTGCTTCCCATAGGAAAAAAAAGAGCAACACCTTGAAGAGGAGGAACAAATCTCTTTAGGACTTGTGCTCAGAGCACGGATCTAGAACCTAAAAAATGTAACAGATGGTGGTATTAAAGTGACAGAAAAATGCATCATAACAGCAAATTCTCTAATACTGATAGACTAAGCAATTCCTTTGGCCTTGAATTAGTCTGAGATGCGTGGCCAGATACATGGTGTCCATGTTAATGGCTTTTTAAATGTAGAGAATTCTTCATTGCATGTTTCTGTATATAGCACCATTCAGAAAAAGCATGGTTCTCCGCATTAAAACAACTAAACCATAGTAAAGAGTAATAAGAAAGAAAAGTCTTTGGTTTAGATTTAAAAAATAGGATAGAGTGACTGCTGTAGCTCTTTCAGGAGAGAATGTGCTGAGTGTCGAGCTAACCGTAAATGAAGGGGATGATGTGAGAAGCAATAAATAGTGGCAGAATATTAATGAACAATTGGAGAATTCATAGAAACAAGTCCATAAAAGTAGGAGGGTGTACTTCATAACTGAAATTAGTAGTAAGACCTTGAAATGAATTCAGTTTAATGAGCAGCCAGAATAAATAATGGAGTGACATATGAGGAAGCTCAAATGCAGGAAGTTGGGTGTCATTGCTTTGAATAGCTTCTAGAGACTAGAAAGACGAAACTGGGAATATAGCAAGAAGTGTATTACAACAGTCTGGGCATGAAATTCAAGCTTAGTTGCATGAGGAATTTAATTGTAGATAATGTTCAATAGCTTGCGAAACTAAATGATCTAATCAATATGAGCAGTAAAATTCAAATCACTGTTGAAAAGGATTCTTACTATAGGTTCTTGTTTGAGAGGACCAAAGTTAGCACTAGGAGAAAGTGAGGACAAGGAAAAAGTCTCATGCCATCGTGTCTTTAAAAAACAAACTGTGTTTAATCATTGTGACATGACTTTTCCCTTCAACTTAAAAAAAAAAAAATCCTATTGTATAAGCATGTAAAATTACTTCAAAAGAATGTTAAGGTTCCCAGGTCGTGCACTAAAACATTAATAAATTTCAGAATAAAGATTGCATGTGTATTTTTTACACCAGTGCAGCATGTTTATACTAGGTGCAAAAATTCCCAGTATAGCTAAGCCTGTATTTTTTAGAAACATGACACTAGGTGGCGTTTTTGCTCTGGTTTTGGATGCTGGCTTTGAAAAATCAAATGAACTGAACTGAAAGTCTTTTGGTAAAATAAGTATGCTAAATTGTCTAGTAGCCATTTGTTTTTAATGTAAAAAACAACCCCCCTATCTCTCTAAACCCCAGCCAATAAATGTTGAATGAACACTTGAAACACACGCTCTTGGTGAATTTTGTCTTTGTAACAGAGATTAGCTATTAGCGCGTCAGATGTCAGATTTTCTTCTTAAAATCAAGATGTTTGTATATACATGTAATGCAAGATATTTGAAACACAGATGATGATGATGATCTCTAAAATCTCAGTGGAATTCAGTCCTCTTCACCCTTGCTGCTGATGGGATATTTATACCACTTTTATTGTATGGCACACAAAATGATTCAGTTCATTCAACGCAAGTGAGTTTTACTAATAGTCACCTGTGTTAAAATCTCACTTTCTACTAAAATTTGACACTGAAAGTGTTAATCTCTGCCCAGTAAGACTGATCACACGGACTTAACACCTTTGTGTGACAATAACAGAAACTCATACACAAAATGGATAAGCAAAAAGCCTGTGTTTTGATGTATTTGTGATCCAACCCATTTTCCTACTCTAGAAAGCTGTATTATTTAAACCATTATTTTATTATTATTATTTGTATTAATTTAGCACGTAGGAGTCCTGGTCTTGGATCTAGAAACCCATTGGGCTAGGCGCTGTTCAAACACAGAACAAAAGATTGACACTCTTTGGACAGGCACTATCTTAGAATAAGACAAAAGACACCAGAGGGATAAAGGCAGAGTACAAGGAAACAATAAGACCGTCTTGGTGAGCATAAGACAAGTGGTCTTTGAACAACAGTGTTACAACTATTGTCAGGTTCACCAATATACCAACATAATTATACTGGTATAACTCTGCTAGTGTGATTGCAGTTATACTGGTATAAAGATACTCTACTTTAAGGGAAATAGCTATCCCAGTAAAAGGCTCCTTTATACCAGTATAATGCATGCACACTAGGCTTGTAGCAGTGTAAATATATTGGTAAAAAAATCATACCAATAACAGGCAGTTTCACCAGTACAACTTTCAAATATAGACCAAGCCTACATTGAACATCCACAATTCAAGAAAGCTGAAAAGCTTCAACCATGCTGTACTCCTCTGTCAGGATTTGTATTGACTGTATATCTTCTCTTGAAACACTTAGGCCTTGTCTACATTACAGGAGGGAGATTGATCTAAGTTGTGCAACTTCAGTTACATCACTAACGTAGCTGAAGTCGATGTACTTAGATCTACTTATTGCGGGTTCCAAACTACGCTATGTCGACTGGAAATGCTCTCCTGTCGACTCGCCTTGCACTTCTCATTCAGGTGGAGTACAGGAGTCGACGGGAGAGCGATCAGCGGTCAATTTAGTGAGTCTTCAGTAGACCCACTAAATCGACCACCGATGCATTGATCACCGCACGTCAACCCCCTGGTAAGTGTAGATAAGCCCTAAATCTAGAAGACTAAGGTCAGGTCCATAGTACAGACTTCTGCTGGTATAGCTATATCACTCAGGAGCTTGAAGAGGTATGGTCCCTGATTGACATAGCTGTGCCAGCAGAAGGCCCTAGTAGAGATGCAGTTATACTGGCAAATCTGCACTTTTGTTTCCTTTGTGGAGGGTGTATTTGCTATGTTGATACTTGGCTGGTATAATCTGCGTCCACACTAGGAGCACTGTTCTAGTGTAATATTCTGGTGCTTCTATTGTAGCATAGCATATGTGTCTTCAGAAACTGAGTGCCTGTGTGTGACTATAGAGGTGTGGTTTAAGTTTAACAACAAGCCTACACTAGAACCTCATGAATTGAGGTTGTTTGTAACTCAGAAATGTTCATAACTTCGAACAAAACATTATTGTTGTTCTTTCAAAAGTTTAGAACTGAGCATTAACTTAATACAGCTTTGAAACTTTACTATGCAGAAGAAAAATGCTGCTTTCCCTTTAGTTTTTAAAAAGTTTAGCACAATACAGTATTTGTTTGTTTGTTTGTTTTGGTCTGTGTTGCTGCCTGATTGTGTACTTCTAGTTCCAAGAGAGGTGTGTGGTTGACTGGTCAGTTCATAACTCTGAGGTTCTACTGTATTGTGTTACAGTAGTTACTGAGGGAAGTAATGTTTACTTGTGGAACAAGCATTTATCTTCAGTTGTTCATATTCATCTGTTCTACAATTGCTAGTGTTTCTCAAAGAGTGAGAGGAAGTAAATGCCATGTAATTTATTTTGTGATAAACAATGCAGCCAATATGGCTAAGATTAGGAAAGTTTTGCAAGAAAATACGTGACACATGACTGCACATATTTTAAAATTATTGTCAAAAGACTTGAAAAGAGCAAATATCATGACCCAAGAAGAAAGATGGAATGCTTTTGCAGATTGCCTATAAGATTTTGTTTTAGATGGCCCAAGGGAATAAGAATAATTGACACATACACAAGATATAGATGTGACCAGTTCCCCCCCTCCTTGCCCCCTCAGGGTGCCACCTGATGTACTGACGTACCACTGAGCCCGCCTGTTCCACCAGCCTGGGCTCCCTTACACTGTCCTGCCGAGCCCAGCCCTCAAGTCTCCTCCAGCCCACACACAGGTAGGGACACACCCAGCTGCAGAAAGACACAGACACTGAAATCAGCTCTGCCTGGGTAGGCTTCAGCTAGGGAATTGCCACCACTCCAGTGCACACCCCCTCTGGAGCGTAAACCCAAAATTGTATCGTCTGGCACTGCACAGAGAACTGTACAGTGTACGCTCGTGACATTCACCTCCTCCCCGAATGTGGAGGAAGATATGCACAGCTTTTGCCCCCCCAATTATGAATTACACAAACTGGCTTTAGAGAAAACAAACAAGCTTATTAGCTATAAAAGATAGATTTTAAGTGATTAAAAGGTTAGCAAATAGATCAAAGCAGATTACCTACAGGACTGATTCCCCCGAATCGGGCCCCGTGCCTAAGAGGGCCCCACACCCTAATTTTCTTTCTAATTTTTTTACTCACCTGGCAGCAGTCCTGGACTTCGGCGACGGATCCGTCACTCACTCCGGGTCTTCGGCAGCATTTTGGCGGCAGGTCCTTCAGTGCCACGGAAGACCCAGAGCTAGTGAAGGACCCACCGCCGAAGTGCCGCCAAAGACCCGAACCGCCGCCGGGTATTCGAATCAGGCCCCGCACTTCCTAAAGCCAGCCCTGTATCAAATGAAACAAACGCACAAACTAAGCTTAAGATGCTAAAGAAACTGGTTACAAGTAGTAATTTCTCACCCTAAATGTTGTTTTAGGCAAATTTCACTGGGTCTTGAAGGCAAGCTGCTCTTGTTTGCAGATTAAAACTCCAGGTATTTTTCACAGGCCAAACACCTTTCCAGTCTGGGCTCAGCTCTTCTCCTCTCCCCTCCCCCCCCACCTCCCTTTGTTTCTTAGATGTTTCCAGCAGTCATCCTGGGCGGGGATTCAGTGAAGAATGAATGCTCTTTGTCACTCCCCTGCCTTAAATAGGTTTGGCATATGGCGTGAATCCTTTGTTTTCCGGTATCGAAGGGGTAGCCCTGTTAGTCTGTATCCACAAAAACAACAAGGAGTCTGGTGGCATCTTAAAGACTAACAGATTTATTTGGGCATAAGCTTTCGTGGGTAAAAAACCCCACTTCTTCAGATGCATGGAGTGAAAATTACAGATATTTATGCCTGCATCTGTAATTTTCACTCCATGCATCTAAAGAAATGGGAGTTTTTGCCCACGAAAGTTTATGCCCAAATAAATTTATTAGTCTTTAACGTGCCACCAGACTCCTCTTTGTTTTTGTTTGCCAGTGTGGTTCTTCCCCCCCCCCCCCCCCCAGTGTAAAAATACTGGTATTCTGTTATGGAGTCCAGTACCAGGCGACTTGATCACATGATCCTGCAGTGTCAAAGCATCCCTGGAAAACTCAGGAAGGTGGGAGCATCTTCAAAGACCTATTGTTCTCCCTAATGGTCCATTCATTGACTTGTTCACAGCTAGCTAGCCAGATAGACTGATTGCATTCTGTCTGGTGGGCAAATACATCAATTACAACATAGAATACAAAGTGTACAGTGCTCACTTTATATTTGATTACAAATATATGCACTGTAAAAAACAAAATAAATAGTATTTTTCAACTCACATCATGAAAGTACTGTAGTGCAATCTCTTTATCATGAAAGTGCAACTTACAAATGTTAATTATTTTTGTTATATAACTGCACTCCAAAACAAAACAGTGTAAAACTTTAGAGCCTACAAGTCCACTCAGTCCTTCTTCTTGTTCAGCCAGTCACTAAGAGAAACAAGTTTGTTTACATTTACGGGAAATAATGCTGCCCACTTCTTAATTACAATGTCATCTGAAAGTAAGAACAGGTGTTCGCATGGCACTGTTGTAGCTGGCATTGCAAGATACTTACATGCCAGATGTGCTAAAGATTCATATGCCTCTTCGTGCTTCAGCCATCATTCCAGAGGACGTTTCCATGCTGATACCACTCGTTAAAAAAATAATGCGTTAATTAAATTTGTGACTGAACTCCTTGGGGGGTGAACTGTATGTCCCCTGCTCTGTTTTACCTGCATTCTGCCATATATTTCATGTTATAGCAGTCTCGGATGATGACCCGGCACGTGTTGTTTGTTTTAAGATTACTTTCACTGCGAATTTGACAAAATGCAAAGAAGATACCAATGTGAAATTTCTAAAGATAACTAGTGCACTCGACCCAAGATATAAGAATCTGAAGTGCCTTCCAAAATCTGAGAGGGATGAGGTGTGGCGGATGGTTTCAGAAGCCTTTAAAGAGCAACACTCTGATGCGGAAACTACAGAACCCAAACAACCAAAAAAGAAAATCATCCTTCTGCTGGTGGCATCTTACTCAGATGATGAAAAGCGTCAGTCTGCACTTCTTTGGATCATTATCGAGCAGAACACACCATCAGAATGGACACACCTTCTGGAATGATGGTTGAAGCATTAAGGGACATATGAATCTTTAGCGCATCTGGCATATAAATATCTTGCGACACCAGCTCCAATAGTGTCATGCAAACACCTGTTCTCACTGTCAGGTGACATTGTGAACAAGAAGCGGGCAGCATTATCTCCTGCAAATGTAAACAAACTTGTTTGTCTGAGCGATTGTCTGAACAAGAAATAGGACTGAATGGACTTGTAGGCTCTAAAGTTTTACAGTGTTGTTTTGGAGTGCATTTTTTTGTACATGAATTCTACATTTGTAAGTTCAACTTTCATGATAAAGAGATTGCGCTACAGAACTTGTATTACGTGAATTGAAAAATACTACAGGTGTATTTGTTTTTTACAGTGCAAATATTTGTAATAAAAAACAAATATAAAGTGAGCACTGTACACTTTGTATTCTGGTATAATTGAAATCAATATATTTGAAAATGTAGAAAACATCCAAAAATATTTAAATAAACAATATTCTATTGTTTAACAGTGCGATTAATTGCGATTAATTTTTTAATCACTTGACAGCCCTAATTATGACACAATCATATCCTAATATTACTATAAAAATATGGGAAGCAGTGTCAATAGACTCCATGGTTTGTTAGAAGATGACAAATTGGTTTGAAGAAGCTTATTGAGTAATTGCTCCATATATCAAAGCCAGTAAAATAACCTTTGATTCTGAATTCATGTTGAAGCTGGTGAGGACTTAAAAAAAACAAATAAAAAAACAACAACCCTGATTTGAAATTGCAGTTAAATGATGGCAAAATTGATGTTGAGAAAGCATTAGCTGGACATTATACCATGTCATTTTCCAGCATGTGATCAGTCATCACATGCTAGTTTCCAGTCACAACAGAGGAATCAGTACTTATTCTTCAAAATGCAGAAGTTTATGTTGAAAGGGGGGTTCTGCCATCTGCAAGCCTTGTTTCCATTATTTCAAAGTCTTGTTCTCCAATGAAACACTGAAAAATGTAACCACTATTTAGTAGTGGAAATCTCAAGTAAACGTCCTGGGAGAAAACAAGGTTATGATCGTGACAGTAGCTGGTGTAGAATTACTGTTTTCATCATGTGGCTTGGGGCATTCAAAACCTAGAAACCTGCATGCAAACAGATAAAACTTCAGAATTAGTTTTTTCAGCATCTTAATTTAGAAAGTCTTGAAAGTATCCTCGGTGGATCTGAATAGTTGGATTCAGCGGTAACTGAATTGTGATTATTGTTCACAGATTGTAATTTGTTTAAAATGATGTATTATGAAATAATATGGATGTCTTAGCACTGTAATATTTTTAACAAATTTGAAATGTATTAATGTATTGAAATTAATCAGATTGGGTGTTAACATTAAAAAAAACTTTGTTTATAGTGACAGTTTTTGTGCCAATTTGGATTTATAAAAAATTATAGATAAAAATACAATTAAGTATTTTTCAATATTTTGTTCTTTACCTTCCACAGTTTTGTAAAATTCAAGTGAAATACTCTAACACTGAAATAAGTCAATTTAAAACCCAGCATCTATAACCTAGTTCGTTACAAATTGTTATCTAAAATTGCAATAGCACTTAATTTCCAGTTGCATCATATCCTTGTACAACTGACTTACATATTTATTTATTAAAGCAAGTAATTAAAAATAGAAATAACCATCTCACATAGCGAAAAATGCAGGCGGCTCAGGAAATTTGAGTGATCTAACTCTGGTTTCCCTTTTCTACTTCTAGAAGCTATAGCCGCTGCCTGCGTTATCACAAGGTCCCTATACTGCAGTAGTCCCTTTTTGGAGCTTGGCAGCAGCAGCAGCCTCACTCTCTCAAACCCTGGAGATTGTTGAGGGTCAGGATGGGCTCTGGATAGTGCATGGGGCAGAAGGGGGTTAGCCCAGAGTAGGTACACAGGGAAGTTGGTGCCTGTATATTTTATGTATTTAAATGATGCGCACGCATTTGGGATAGCTAAGGGGAGTATAAAAACAGAAGACTGAAAACCATGATTTTCTTTTCTTAAATTGCATGGTGTTTTAGAGTGCTCACTCCTGATTTTTGAATTTTGGGTGTTGGCAATTCTATGTTCTTCTCCCATCCCTTGATAGAATTTAGAAAAAACTAAACACTGTTACTGTAAAATGTTCTGTACTGTTTATAGTAGCTGGAGAATATTCAGGCCATTGTTTTGAACTTCAAAGCACAAATGTACTAACATTTAATGGTGTGTCTCATATCTCACAAACAGCTCAAAACAATGGCATTATCCAGTCTTTAACTCTAGGATGCATTTAGGTTTTCTGGTTTGTTGTGATTATTTTTCTATTTTTTGTTTATTTTTAGACAAATTATGACTCATTTTTAGGAGTAAAAAAACAATTGTTTTTAAAAATGAAACCCATTTCCCTTGAGTTGTCTAAAAAAATAAATGGCCCCCCACTGGAGTTCCACGCTCCTGGAATCTGCTGCAAACAAGTGTGGGGAGCTTGGTAGGGCTTGCTGGCTCCCTCAGTAGGCAACTTTCAATATTGAAGAAATTGTACATTTTAAGTAATCTTGAAAATTCTGTTCTCAAATTCTTCAGTTGTACTTTGTCACTTTTAATCTAAAACAGGCAACCTTGCATGTTAGCTTCAGCCTAATAAGAGTATCAATGCTAATTCCTCCTTTTCATAGATTCATAGATTATAGGACTGGAAGGGACCTCGAGAGGTCATCGAGTCCAGTCCCCTGCCCGCATGGCAGGACCAAATACTGTCTAGACCATCCCTGATAAACATTTATCTAACCTACTCTTAAATATCTCCAGAGATGGAGATTCCACAACCTCCCTAGGCAATTTGTTCCAGTGTTTAACCACCCTGATAGTTAGGAACTTTTTCCTAATGTCCAACCTAGACCTCCCTTGCTGCAGTTTAAACCCATTGTTTCTGGTTCTATCCTTAGAGGCTAAGGTGAACAAGTTCTCTCCCTCCTCCTTATGACACCCTTTTAGATACCTGAAAACTGCTATCATGTCCCCTCTCAGTCTTCTCTTTTCCAAACTAAACAAACCCAATTCTTTCAGCCTTCCTTCATAGGTCATGTTCTCAAGACCTTTAATCATTCTTGTTGCTCTTCTTTGGACCCTTTCCAATTTCTCCACATCTTTTTTAAAATGCGGCGCCCAGAACTGGACACAATACTCCAGCTGAGACCTAACCAGAGCAAAGTAGAGCGGAAGAATGACTTCTCGTGTCTTGCTCACAACACACCTGTTAATACATCCCAGAATCATGTTTGCTTTTTTTGCAACAGCATCACACTGTTGACTCATATTTAGCCTGTGGTCCACTATAACCCCCAGATCCCTTTCTGCCGTACTCCTTCCTAGACAGTCCTTTCCCATTCTGTATGTGTGAAATTGATTTTTCCTTCCTAAGTGGAGCACTTTGCATTTGTCTTTGTTAAACTTCATCCTGTTTAACTCAGACCATTTCTCCAATTTGTCCAGATCATTTTGAATTATGACCCTGTCCTCCAAAGTAGTTGCAATCCCTCCCAGTTTGGTATCATCCGCAAACTTAATAAGCGTACTTTCTATGCCAATATCTAAGTCGTTGATGAAGCTATTGAACAGAGCCGGTCCCAAAACAGACCCCTGCGGTACCCCACTCGTTACGCCTTTCCAGCAGGATTGGGAACCATTAATAACAACTCTCTGAGTACGGTTATCCAGCCAGTTATGCACCCACCTTATAGTAGCCCCATCCAAATTGTAATTACCTAGTTTATCGATAAGAATATCATGCAAGACCGTATCAAATGCCTTACTAAAGTCTAGGTATACCACATCCACCGCTTCACCCTTATCCACAAGGCTCGTTATCCTATCAAAGAAAGCTATCAGATTGGTTTGACATGATTTGTTCTTCACAAATCCATGCTGGCTGTTCCCTATCACCTTACCACCTTCCAAGTGTTTGCAGATGATTTCCTTAATTACTTGCTCCATTATCTTCCCTGGCACAGAAGTTAAACTAACTGGTCTGTAGTTTCCTGGGTTGTTTTTATTTCCCTTTTTATAGATGGGCACTATATTTGCCCTTTTCCAGTCTTCTGGAATCTCTCCCGTCTCCCATGACTTTCCAAAGATAATAGCTAGAGGCTCAGATACCTCCTCTATTAGCTCCTTGAGTATTCTAGGATGCATTTCATCAGGCCCGGGTGACTTGCAAGCATCTAACTTTTCTAAGTGATTTTTAACTTGTTCTTTTTTTATTTTATCCGCTAAACCTACCCCCTTCCCATTAGTATTCACTATGTTAGGCATTCCTTCAGACTTCTCGGTGAAGACCGAAACAAAGAAGTCATTAAGCATCTCTGCCATTTCCAAGTTTCCTGTTACTGTTTCTCCCTCTTCACTAAGCAGTGGGCCTACCCTGTCTTTGCTCTTCCTCTTGCTTCTAATGTATTGATAAGACTTTTGTACTAAGACTAGCAAAGGTTTCCATTTTTTTTGTAGTTTAAGTAACATGGTACCATGTGATTTGAGTCACCCTCACTGTTAATTAGCTTACCACATCCAATGTTAAAAGGTCAGCTAGATGTGAATCTTAGAATATGTAGTCCTGTGAGATAGCTATAGATGTAGAAAAATGTCTGGTTTGAAGTGTTTGAACTTTTCCAAGCCTGAAATACTGTTTTTCAAGCCACTTAGGGGCTTATGTCATTCTTACAAAGAAATTAGCTGTGGTATTAAAAGTGTCTGTAGTTAGGACTATTGGCATAACAAAGCTGATGAATCCAAAGTTGTCAGCCTCCAGAAGAACTATAGATCAATCTGTCTTTGCTCAAATAGTGTCTCCAAATTAGTATCCAGTTTCAATTATGTGAAATGGAATATCCTCATGTGAATAAGTGTGTGGTTTTGCTTGGCATTTTGATTTAGTCTACCGTATGCTATTTTAAAAATATCTCGTAATGTTAGAAAACAGCTCTCCGCCAAGAAATCAATGGGCTTGTTCTGGGTACCAAAATATAGCGTTTAATTTTAAAAATGGGGGGAAGCAGGCAAGAGCATTGTTAGAATTTAAGATTCTAAAAAGAATCCCGTGTTGCATAATTATCCCTGAAACTAATTGTAAATGATTCCAATGTGTTTATTTGGTTAAGTTAAACCTTTCACAACAGAACAAGAACCACACAATTTTACCTTCTGTCAATTTAGTTGTTTAAATTAATGTACATTAAGTGTCTGAATAATCAGAAAGCATGTGCCTACTACTCTAGTTTATGCCAAGGTTTTGGATTTTAAACAGCTTAATACATTGGGTACCTGCAGCCTTCATGTGAGGAAAAGTGCTGCCAATATACACAGAAGATATTTGCTTCACAACTGCTCCTGGCATAATGAACCTGAACTAAAAAACATAATTTATCATAGTTTGCCCTACAAATCAAGAGGCCCTGAATCTTTACAGTTTACATATGCATACAGTACCATAGAAATAGAATGCCCCTAAGAACCAAGGATCAGTGAAGTGGTACTGAATGAGAAATGTATTCCATGTGTATCTTCATCAGTTACTCAATTATAGGAATGGAATAATCAATCATGCTGTTCTCTTGTGCATTGAATAACACAACAAATGAGTAATAATCACAGGAGTCAGTCTGTCAGACGCCAGATTAGGAGTTGGTAGTGGTCAAGCTGCATACCCTTTGTGTAGCTGCTGACCTATTTAAATGAACATCTTACTTCCATATTATGATCTCATTGAATATACTGTAATGTTTGCCCCTCATGCTTTAAATACGGCTTATCTCAAACAGTGCTGTGATACACAAGAATCGGAGCTTTTTCAGGGCTAAAATAGGAATCTTATTCCTGTTGAAATAACAAGGAATGGAATCATTCCTGATGGTAGCTATCTTGGAGCAGGGAAGTGAAGTGTGAATCCGTAGGTGTGGTAACGCAGCTTTTATTTTTATTTTTAAATGGGAAAATCCATTTAAACGCTGATGGCATCAAAACCTGTATTCAGCATCCTCTGATGTCACTGTGCTTACCTTGCAGGTAACATTTTAGTGACTAATTTGTTTGTTTTTTAATGTTGTGCATGGTAAGGCAGAGACTGGAATCCTAATACCCATCAAGTTAGTTTACACTAATTTCCCACATTCAGGAGTGTGTGCTTTGTTAAATAACTTCATGCTTAGACATTCATTTAATAATTATATAATAAATATAATTTGAAAAATATAAGTGGTGGTTTCAGGAAGTCTTAAAATTGCACAAGTGGCTTCAGTTGCTCTTTCGTAGACAAATCACTGAGTAAGGTGTTATCTTAAAGTGGATTTGACTTATCTTTCCAGATACAGTTAAAAAACTTCAGGACCAAAAGCATGACATGGAAAGAGAAATAAAGACTCTTCACAGGAGGCTACGGGTAGGTTAACACCTACAACCCAGTGTGCAACTAAGCACTAAAAGAGGTGTGGGGGACACCGTAAGAGTGTTACATGAGACATCACCCAGCAATTAAAAATATATAGTACAGTCTGCCTGTCTTTCCCTGCACAGTGCTCTAAAAATATTCCAGAAAGGTTTCAAGGCTGTATAAGAGTGTTGGGATTTCAATATGTAGAGGTAGAAACTGGTCTTACTGGGCATTATTGGTGGTGTTAGATACCAAAGACAAAGCACATGGCAGACTTACTAATGGGCGGGAAAGTGAATATTACTGTTTAAAAGCGTTAGAATAATTCTGGGGAGGGGGCATCAGCTCAAGGATGAAGTTAAATGCTTCATCTTGGGATAAATTTACTAAACCATTAAAAAATTAACTATATCTTTTCTTCTTTAGAGAAAAGGAAATTTTAGGACCTCCCCAATGCTCCTGCTCCAAAACACCAAAGCTGATTACTGATGAAATTATCTTCATATTTAAGATTTGTAATTTTAGTGTTTTACTTTTGAAATGTCAAATATGAGTACTTTTACACCCACTTAAATCTTCCACTCTGAGAGTTCAGTGGAACTTTGCATCAGGATAATTCTTTGATTTCAAACTCCTAGTTGCTGCTGTTTACAGTTTTGGTTATTTATAGGAGGAGTCCGCAGAATGGCGTCAGTTCCAAGCTGATCTACAGACTGCCGTGGTCATAGCAAATGATATCAAATCTGAGGCCCAAGAGGAGATAGGGGACCTAAAGCGTAGACTGCATGAGTCTCAGGAGAAAAATGAAAAGCTTACTAAAGAGCTGGAAGAAATAAAGTCACGCAAGTATGTTAATGAAAATGGAGTTATGTATTTTTATTGCTTTTACACAATTTGAGACGTTAATTTCTTAACTGTCACTGTTGAGACTCATGGAAAGTCACAGAGCAAGACTGTCATTTTGAGGCAAGATCATTTCTGCCTAAGATCTCTCTGCATACTTCTAGGAACAATTCTGAAAGAATGGGCAAACCTGTAAGAGAGTGGTTTTTTCATAGCTGGCTTTTTAATTTTCTGCAATGGAGGAAATGTACCTGTTTTGGCACTTTCGCTCACACACAAAAAGGAAAGTCATTTGTCTGTTTTTAGTCACAAATATGAGTCCATGACTTGGGCTTAGCTTCCCTGAGTAGAGCATGGAAAGCAAGCAATGAATGTCTCTTCTGTGCTGTTGCAAGTATATTTTGCTTAGCTGCCAGGCTCTTTAGAGGGGAGCAAAACACAAGCTTATCTTACTATGGAGAAGAGAGGGTTTGTTTCTTGACAACTAGGCTACTCAGATAAAAGATGTTAGATTCTCATTTGTGACCTGTTATAGCTTGAATTGAGACAGAAATCCCTAGGAGTTCTACAAGAGATGATTACTTCTAGGTAATCTACATAGACTGGTAATGTGAACCATATCTCTTGGAATATTAGAAGGCATATAAACCGGGGCATTCTCGCATCTGGTATTTGATTTCTACTTATGGCCTTGATTTTTTTGAGGCTAGAGTTTACAAATGACTATGATCAGTCAGTTTCAAAGGAAAGGAGTTTGTCCCAGTCAGATACGTAGTGCTTAGTTTCTTTGGAGCAGGGGATAGGCTTTTTGCTGACTTTATACAGTGACTAGCACAGTGGTGCCTGTAGTTGCTACTGCAATACTTAATTACTGCAGTAATTAATTTTTTTTCCAAAAATACCATCAGAAAATAATCTTAGTATTACTGCATAGCTCATTCCATGAACTTCCAGCAGTGTGCTATTTAAGAAATATAATGAGAAACCAATCACTAAAAGCCTCACCTGTAAAAGAGACTTTCCTATATATTGAACAGAAGCCGAAACAGTATGCTTCTTACCTAAATTAAATATACTTACGGCACTTTGGAAAACAGGCAACTAGGATTTTCTGCAGTTTCTGTCAACTTTCTTCAATAATAAGCCTTTGCCTCATAATCAACTGGTTGTGGAGGTTTTTCTGTAGTAGTGATTTTTCAGTGATCCTAATTACATCAGTCGGGCATCTTTCAAAAAAACACAAAATTCAGTCTTCAATGAATCCATAGCGCATACAGCTCAGACACAATCCATGTTTTTCCCAGTCCTGCCAATCTACCTGAATCCTGACTACTAGTCCTCTCTAGGAGTTGAAGAGTTGTTTGGATCCATGGCTATTTGGTCCTTTTGATTCAGACTGGAGACTCAGCAGTTACAATTACGATGTTTGTGATGTGTATACATGTTCCCATTATTAAAACCTTCGATAAAGTGCCATGTAAATTAACACTGATAAACACTTTGTAAATACAGATATAAATCTTTGAGGCAGAAACACTTGAACACCAGAGTGGGCTGAGAGAAATTATTTTTGCAGTGGAATTTTGCACAGGCTGCATATGTGAGATGTAGAGAGCAGACTGGAGGAGGATATAATTGAAAATAAGAGATGACCTGGATGGTGATGGTAAAGCAGATTAATCTGAAGTGAAGCTACCAATTTGAATAGGCTGTCAGGTAGTAAAACTCCTGATTACTATTGGCCTAGGAGATACTCATACCAGGAGTTTAGAGAGATTAATGCCTTAAGTCAAAATGTCATAGCACCCACTTTTGATAGGAATTTCTAACCTAATCTTTGAATTTTCAAAATAGGAAGTTTGTAATTTATGCTTTGCATTACAAGGATCCGTCATATCTAGAAAATCTGTTCATTAAGTTGAAATGAATCAGACTAATTGTGAGGTGTTCGAATCCCCTTGTTGACGCTAAGGCTTGACTTTGCAGTATTAATTCACTACCCTGGTGGGTAAAATATATTGGAATAATAAATGTACTGGCTGCAAATCAGCTAGAATCGATTTTTCCTTGGAATCAGTGTTAACAATGTAACAGAATCATCTACCAAATGTCAACTTGAAAACAAGCCTTTTATGCAGTAGTCACGCTTTTGGATGTCGGAAGCCTATTGCTTGGTTTGTTCTGATACTGTTTCCAGAACGGCTTTCTAAATCCATGTTGCTTGCAGATAAATAGGTAAAGGAGGTAAAATAATCTACCGGTAATTGATTTCCTAAGAACAAAGAACTCAAAGGTAACTGAAAATGATTCTTTAAAAACTTGATGTAAGATTCCAAAAGAAGAGAAACGGTATAGCTGCTGTTGAAAAATGTAGCTAGCATGGTATTTGATCTGAAACTGAGGCAATGAATAACCCCTCAGATCTGCGGGGGGGGTGGCTTTCTCCAGACAGAAGGATGGTTTCTCCATCAGAGTGACAGTGAATGTCATAACCAACATAAACTTAGGTTGAAAGGTCCCTTCCATTCTAAAACCTTAGTGTCCTTTGGGTTGCAACTAGAGTTTAGTCTCAATTCAAAGCTGAACTTTAAAAATATATTCCCCGCCCCCCCAGCATAAAAAAGTTTGTCCCTTTCAAAAATAATTGTAAAGGTGTTTCTTATTTTGATGATTTCAGTGGATTAGTTTTTAATCTATGGCAAATTTGAAGTTTAACTCACTAGAAAACACAAGACCCTAAACTTGACTCTTGATAGGTAAAAAGCCTTTCAGTTCACTTAGGATCTCTTGTTGACAGATATTAAAGAAGTTGACTGGTATTTAAGGCTGTTAATCTAAATCTAAATTACAACAAATAGCAAAGTAGGTTAATATAATGAGTAGAGTTATGAGCTCAATTCCTGTGTTTACATTTAAGCCTTTTTACATAAAGAAAATATTTTTCTGATGTGGCTAAGATGACCTAGCTTTTGTTTACAGGCAGGAAGAGGAACGTGGCCGGGTATACAATTACATGAATGCTGTAGAGAGGGATTTGGCAGCTCTGAGACAAGGAATGGGGCTGAGTCGCAGGTCATCCACTTCCTCGGAGCCAACTCCCACCGTAAAAACACTAATCAAATCCTTCGACAGTGCCTCACAAGGTAATTACTTCTAGCCAGTGTAGTAGCTATACAAAGTTAAAAGTTTGTGTATGCTGACATGTATGCTTCTGATGTTCTGGCTGATTCAAAATTCAGCTGGATGACAGTACAATAGCAAGGTCTGAAACAAACCCACGTACACTAAATTACATTACTGTTAAGTAATTATCCTTTCTCTTCCTCTTTTCTCCTCAACCCCAGGGGTTGAATGTTCTCTATCCCTCACTGTCACTTACCTAGTGATTTGGACACTAGAGGCTTTGTGATTCAGCACTATCACTCAACAGGAATATAATACCAATTGTACACTCAGCTGTGTCCCCAGCTTAAGGATATTCAGTACTCCCATTAAGACACTGACATTAATACATGCCCCCAAATGAGCGTCCTAGAAGCTATATAATGACTAGCACCAAGTTTTTAAAAAAAAAAAAAAAAGCCTGAGCTCCTAAAATCCATATTTTAGTGCCTGTCAGAGAACTGTCGACCCTACTTCTCCCATTTAGCTCAGTGGGAACTATTGGGCACTCAGCACTTTAGGAAATGAGACATGTAGATTTAGAGCCTGACTTTAAGGTCCTGTTTGTGAAGTTGTTATACAAATTTAGGGCTTATCTACATGGTGAAATAATGCATTTTCTGGGCTTGTGATTTCCAAATCACACGAATGCATTGCGCATTAATTAGTCTGTGTAGCTACTGCTGGTGTGTACTAAAAGTTTCCTAGTGCACTATACCAGTGCTTGAAACAGTATTACATTAAATTGTACTAGGGAACCTTCAGTATGCACCAGTAGGGTCTACACAGACCAATTAACGTACAACGCATTAGTGTGCTTTAGAAATCACATCCCCTGTAGAGAACATTTCCCCAATGTGTAGACAAGCCCTTAGTCTCATTTACATTAAGACAGCTTTACGTTGCTCTGGTAGTATAAAGGGGCCTTAATGTGGGTGTAAATTACATTTTAAATTACATTTACATGCACTTTAAGGTCCCTTAGCGGTATCAGAGTGATATAAGCAGCCGTAATGTAAATGGCAACCCACTTTTATGCTCACCGCCTGAAGACCTGTCATATGATTCAGTATAATCTATAAATTGTATGGAGATTCTGTAGATTGTCATATTTCTACATTTGTGTTCTCCCTGTTAGTGTTTGTCTTTGTCGTTTTCAACCTCCTCAGTTCTAATTTGAGGGCTGTTCATGTTTTTGTTCATAATAATTGTGCAAAAAATTCTAGTAAAAGGAGGAAGTAACATGAGTGAATCAGCAGAAAACTTGCTCATCTGTGGCTTTGGATAAGGATCTGATTGCTCAGACAAATAAAAACTATCCTTCTGGTAAGAAATTTACATCATTTGCTAGTCATGCAATTAGGGAATCAGCTGACTGGCTTGGCAAAATGAGGTTTATACACAAGTTGATGGCACTTCTATCTGAAATTTGGAAAATTTGGAGGGGGGAGATGAAGGGGACTCTCAGTTCCTTGCATCTGGTTAGCAGACCCAGCAACTACAACTACCTCTGTGATCGTTTGTAGATGAAATAATTGGTTGGTGGCAGCCGTTAACATTATCCCTTATCTTAGCTCTAGCCTTTTTCCCAATATAGTGTGAAAATGCTTCTCCAGAACAGAAAGAAAGGAAATTAGAATGGTGGAGTGGTAATAGGTGGCATGGTGGGTGCAATGGAGGTGTTCACAGAGCTCCTACCATGTAGGGAGAGGAAATAGGGTTCCCTGGTGATGGAAAATGGGGGACCCTGATATGGGGGTTAGTAGGGAATGAGGGGGGCACACAGCCCTTGACATGGGTGGCGAAATGAGGGTGATGGTATGTGAGGAGGATGACATGGGGGATAATCCAACCCCCTGAAATGCGGCAGAGGGGTTAATGAGTGGGGAATGGAGGACCCTAGCATGGGTGAATGTGAGTTAGAGGCTCCGGCATGAAGGCTGGTTGCAGGGAGTATCTGAAATAAAGATGGATGGGTGGGTGTTACACAGACAATTTATGGGGGAAAGGGAGGAAAGTATGGAGCCCCGATACGTGCAATGTACACTTCCTAGAGGTGCAATGAAGAATGTAACCCTCTAAACTAGAAAACCAAAGCCACTTTTGGTATGTAAAACTTGCAGTTAAGTGGGGGAGCGGAGGGATTTTTTTTGTGAACAGCTAGATACTGTAAATAGTTTTATATGGTTTCTATTTTTGATATAGTGCAGGCTCATGTTAGGAGGTGACCAACATAGTACTCGAGCATTTTTGAAATTTTCAAAGTTGCTTTCCAAAAAATGAGCACTGCACAATGTAAGCAAACAAAACACTTGTCAGGTTCTGCCCTTAAACAGTTGTCTTGACATGTGGCTATATGGCCACTTCTCCATTTGACTGAAAACCATGCGGCATTTGGGATAGCTTCCTTTTTATTTTTCCATTAGTTCCAAGCCCTGCCACAGCCACAATTCCTCGCACTCCTCTCAGTCCAAGCCCGATGAAAACACCCCCAGCAGCTGCAGTGTCTCCTATGCAGGTAAGTCCATGTGATGGTATTTAATCCTTTGTCAAAGAAATCATGCAAAAGGTGATGATGGTATTATACAGACACTGATTGACTTTGTTGGCAACTGTAGTAAAATATTGCCTCAGGTAAATAGTTTCTGAAATGTAGAGTTGGACAAAGGGACTG
Organism: Trachemys scripta elegans; assembly: GCF_013100865.1. Lineage (NCBI taxonomy): Eukaryota > Metazoa > Chordata > Testudines > Emydidae > Trachemys > Trachemys scripta. Next base: position 20,529,765 of record NC_048312.1, on the reverse strand, counting down.
ATACAGCCTAAGGGCACTTTTAAAAAAAATTATTGCCCTTCAAGCCCAATTCTGTTAGGGTGAAACAACTTCTCCCCCATATCTTACTGTTGATACAGAGGCAGTCTGTCTCTCTTCCCTCCCCATTTCCAAGGATGTTGTCAGGGCCAACTTTGCTTCCCATGTCGACAAATCACTTCTGACTGCCCCTTTAAGCAATAAGTTACTTTCTTTGGGGGTATATGATAATGAAGGAACATCTTATTGCATGCACTGTTTGGTTATGTGCCATCTTTAACCAACTGGAGTACTAAAAAAATTATCAAAGGTTTGTTTAATGCATGTGTAACTTGTAGAGGTTTTTTGGGGGGACGGGGGTCATTGAGTAAGAAACACTGAAAAACAAAATTCTGTAGTTGGATACTAAGTATTCCTGTGCTACTGTGAATTGATATTCTTGTAACATGGAAGGCTAACTTCAATCTTTCTGAACCCATCTGTCAGTTTTCAGTCCTTTGTCTCCTTTGGGCGATAGAGGTCATGCATCTGTATGGGATTGGTCATCAGCCTTTGATACAAATTTATCAGTGTTGCGGGCCTCACTATAGGATCTGTATTAGAGGGATGAAGTCATAAGTTGGCTATTTTTATTCATTATATAGGGATACAGAGAGTTATGTTCAACGTGTTGATGTACCCTAGATTCTCTGTCCCCTTTCCAGCCTCCCACCCCTTCGTTCAACTGCAGGGGAGAACATCAAGTATCACAGGATTGCATAGTTATCAGTATACTGAGCGTGTTGCTCGGTCTTGCTTTCTATGAACCTGGACACCATTGTTTTGTTTTCTCAGTATCAGGATGAGGTATGGACGTGGACGAAAGCCAACAGGGTTAGGCTCAGAACAGATAAGAGTAAAGGTAGAAGTTGCTGGCAGGATGAAGCATTTTGAGGAACTGGCAGTGCTCATTTCCTTCAGTGACAGTGTATGCTCACTTATCAGTACTTCTTCTATTAGATTCAGAGTATCGCAGGCCAGAAATGCTACCAATTTATTGAAATATGTGGTGGCACAATTTTACAATTGTTGACGTGAGAGGAAGCACCTTTTTGAACCCTGACTTGTGGCAGTGAAAGAATAATGTTTGAAACCTGTTGTCCAAACATGGCAGCATTTTATAGTGCAGTTATTGATAAGTCATATCCCTTCACACTGAGACTCAAATAGCTTCACAACAAAAGGGGAGAAATTAGATGTTTTAATCAGAAAATTTGTTGCTTTTTGTGGTTAAATCAGCAGTGACAGTGTTTTCAGAAGACAGCTGGATCTCACTAGCTTTGTGTCACCTGGGGGTTCAGTCGGCATTGATCTACCTTTATATTTTTTTCTTTGTTCATGAAATGAGCACGCTTAATCTCACACTCTGAAAGGCTAGACTAGAAGTTTGGCAACACCAAAGTCTTTTCACTGTAGCCTGAGGCTTATTTGCTTTATTTATTCATAAATTAACCATGAACCTCAGTTCTTTGTAACCAAAATAACATCTTAAACTAGTGGGGAGCTAGCACGTGCTGCTTGCTACTCTTCATTTGAGGTTCTTTGTCTGCTATAATTTGAATCTTGAATTGCACTTCTGGTGCACAAGTAGAATGTCAGAAGTGGGATGTTCTCTGGAGTGGAAGTAACTTCCTGAAAAAGGAACGTAATAGTGTAACAGAGCAACTTTGCCTCTAATTTCTTTTGAAAATATGTGGTTTTACTGAATGTGTGTAACTATGCAAAGAGAATTTTCTGTGTTGACCTTATTTATGTTGCATTATATCTAAACAGCCAATTATAGTGAAGGAATGATGTAATGAGGTTCAGAGAATGTCCATCAAGTTACCACATTGATTTCTACTGTCTTCCCCTTCAAGGCACTAAATAATTCAGTTCAGCCTACTTCTTAGAATTTGTCTTCTATCAAGTCTCCCCTACCTGTGATGTCAGCCTTCATATTCTGTTCATTATTTCTTCTTTAGTTACAGTGGGAAAGCAAGATTTAAGAGTGTGACTGCCTGGGACAGTTCCAAGGTTGTCATTGTGGCTGTGAGATCTGAGTTAAGCTAGAAGAGTTGTCCACTGCCCAAGTACTGAAATCCTTTAGAACAAGTAACCTTGAGCTAGCACGCTAAAGATATTGGTGTGGCTGCAGTGGCACAAGCAGTAGCTTGGGCTAGCTGCCTCAGCTCAATCATGCCTGACCCCCTGGTTCATACTTGGGTACCTAGCCTGAGTCACTGCCCATGCTGCTGCAGCCGCGCTGCTATTTTTAGTGACCTAGCTTGAGCAGAGCTACCACATATCTACGTGCTGTGGAAAGCATGCTCTGTGTGGCAGGGTAGACATCCATACCCTTGCGGACTCGGTTTCTTTGTGGTAGCACTTAGCTGATCAAGCGGAGACTCTGGGCCAGTGTGACAATCTGTATGCCAACACAAATCTCATTTATACCCATCCTGGTATTCCGGTAAGATGGACAGACTGTCAAAACCAGGTTTTGGAGTGAGACCCATCTGCATTTAAGACCAGATGCAAACACAGGCATACCTCCCTTAACCTCCCTTGATGATCCGAGTCAGTATCATTGTGTGATAGAACATCACAGCCCAATTATAGCATGTTGCTGTTTAATATTTTCAATGCAATATCTTACTACACTCTTCCAATTCAGAAAAGGAAAATGTTAAGGTGTCTCTCTTGTTCTTACTCGTATTCTCTCTTCAGTCCAGTCCTGGCTGTTGGGAGAGGTATTTCTCCTCTTTTCCTTTTTCTGCTGAGCTCCTCATTTCCCTAGATTACTGGTAGGCTGGTGTCTGTGATTGGATCCATTTTATCAGCACTCAAACTATCTTACGTGTGTCAGGCATCCCTGGCAAATCTAATGTGTGAATATTAAACATTTTGTATAATTTAACATTTTTAATCTTACTTTATGCACCTATAAGGATTACAAAGCATAGTAATAACTGCAGCATATCTAGGAATCGTTATGACCTCCACTAAAATGCAGTCAACATGGTGGTGGAGTAGAGCAGCTGTTTAGCAATGCATACCTATGTTGCAAAACACTTTAGGAAAAGAGGCATCTATCTATACTTCAGTGTCACTTCAGTAGGAGGATGTCACAAACATTGGGCTTAAATGCCAGTGTCATATTTAACTTTGCTAAGCAAACTGGGGTTATGTTTAATCTAGTATTTTAAATTACTTTTGACTCGACTGCAACATTCAAGTCTTACATGCATTTTCCTGCTCTGTGCTGATAAGTGACATCGGCAAGTGCAGCCCAGCCTGGTGTTTCACCCCTCCATTTTCACCTCAGCCCAAAGCACATAGGCAGAGCGATAAGATTTAGTCAAAGTGGAGTATTTCTTTGATTGTCAGTGTTTCTCCTTAAACTGTGATAACAAAAATTCCTCAGTTTCTAACTTTTCCCTCGCTCTACTGGTGTTTGCGACAATGGGAGCCCTAGAGTTGACTTGCTACTTATATTGTAATCATTGCCATCTAGCTCAAAGCAGGTCTAGTTGACAGCTGGCAGCCCCGTTACACTAAGGCTCCTATCATTGATTTATCTGAACTGGTGTTGACAATAATGGGGAATTTTTGCAAAATTTCCCATGTGTAGATGAGGTTTCATCTGAATGTCTGAGTGAGGCACTCAATGTAAAAGTACAAAAGATATCTCCTTCAATGGGGAATTAAGTGTAGTATATTTCCCTCCCAGTAGCTAGAAAACTGATTAAACAGGGTTAAGAGAAAAAGTGAATACATAGTTTTTTCTTTTTTTCTTCCTGGAAAGCACTATTTTTAAAAATGTATATTTAATTCTCATGAACCTGGACTAATAGCACTAGGGTCTTAGAGTGTAAGTTCTTCATTGCAGGGACCATGTCTGCCTCTGTTTGTACAGCATCTAGCAAAATGGGACCCAGTCCTGATTAGGCCCTCTGTAATTAGGCTTTACTGTAATATAAATATATAATAACTTACAGATAAGCAGACAGAGATTGGTAATGTGTGCTGGCTTCCCCACACACTTTTTACAGCTAACCTCAGGTACTCAGGATTATGGTTTAGCAATGTTTACCAGTGTCCACCAGGGACTTAAAATACGATCTTTGGAGGTTAACGGTCTAACTCAGTCCATCACCATTCTGCCTCTCAAATTGAAAAAACTTTGTACATGCAGATTACTTTCCTTTTTTAAAAGGATCAGGTATGTTTCTATTTCTCTTTATGAATTGATTAGTAACTCCCATTGTTCTACCCTGGATGATTTCCAGGAAGCCTAACTTAATCAAATTGTTTTCTGCATGATGGATTTCTGCATTAACCTAAGAAAGTACCAACACCATAACATTTAAAATTAGATTTTTGATGTCTGAAACTGTTAACTTAATTATTTATGCTAACAGATAATAAGCAGGAGATCCTTACTATCGAGCAGAACTTTTGCCTTCAGCTTGGAAATGACAGTGAGAAAAAAGTAACTGACCCTAAATGTTCTTACTGTTAGTGAGATTGTGCACTTGCTGTTCCTCTCCTAGCATAGTAAATCTTATTTGTAATTCTGAGACCACTTTTTTGTTAAACATATTAGGCCAAATTCATCCTTACTCCAGGGTTAAATTAATCTGTACTTATATTTGAAAGTAAATATCAATAATACTTTTCCCCCCACTGTTAGTGTTTCTAGGCATTTTTAGTTTTGTTTTTAGCTCTCCACTGTGGTTTAGAATAAGCCTGCACCCTCGCTGGCAAACAGCAATGTATATTTTCTGACTCCCATATAGTATCTGGTATATTTATATCAAATTTATTTTTTATATAAAGAGCAAGTATATTTTTATAAAATACCTTAACTTTTTGGGAACAGCACTGAATGGAAAGTCCAGTTTATTTAAGACCGTGGATATCTTTCATTATACAGTTCATTCAAATGAGCTTGACTTCAACGCCCCCACCCCTTTCCTCCTGCCAGTTCTTAATGTAGTTTGAAAAGTGACCAATAGGAGCTACAGAATACAGATTGCAAATAGTCTTTAATACCAATATTTAACATTATGGCTCACATCTGTGCACCCTTCATTGTCTATATTGAAGATGTGTGTATCCCTTTTGTCCTTTTGATAACATTTTGTTTTCGGTATTGTGGGCTTTGACTATTGACGTGTCCAGTTCCTCAGAACTGGCTTGTAGGAGACGGTTAACGTTACACTTAAAGCGCAGTTCTAGTGACAAATCTAGTCCCAACAGTGACTGGTGGGTTTTCTTTTGTTTTTTTTTAAAGTCGGGTTCTGTACTGGTGTCTGATTCTATATCAAACGAGTGTAGTTTACAAGTGTGTAACACCATTCCTTATGCTCATCATAGTCTCAGTCAAGCAAAATTGTTTCTTGCACCTCATCATGTGTAATTAAGGTTCTGCAGGGCAGATTATTCCCTTTGTGACACCTATGCTGCATGTCACTGTCTTAGTAGGCTAGTACAGATGTTGCTGGTTGGAACTCGGTAAATAATTCAGTTGATCCATTTCCCCCTAAAATTGCCCAGAATATCTGTGGCCTGTCTACATTAGTGCAAACACTGGTGGGATGAATGATTGAAAATTCTAGGGGAAACTGGCTAGAGTAGACATGGCTGGATAGAATGGTATTGGCTCTGGAGTACCAACAGAAGTAAAAAGCAGAAAACCGAACAAACTTGTTTTATGGCCAGTAGAAATGACAAACATACCGAAAGTTGCCAGCTGAGCAAGCCAGTCACTTTTCTGACCCTATCTCAAAGAATGTTTGTTTTTAAAGTATTGTACATAGGAGAACATGGGGGTTGGGGAAGTAGTACTTGGAAGTGAAAACATGGGTAGGTGGAGGTGTGGAGCTGTGTTCCCTTGCTTCCAGGCTAGGAGTACTGTGTGGGCTCCATGTTTATATAGGCTTTAGCAGGAGCTTTCTCCTGGAGGTGGGGGAGGTTTCCACTAATGTGGAGTCTTTGAGAATGGTAGAATTGGAAAGGGAGGTCTTCCTTCATCCTCTATGCCAGTGGTTTTCAAACTTTTCAGGCTGCATACCCCTTTCCAATAATATAGTCTAATACGTGCCCTCATCTGAAATAGGGTCATAATATGCCTATGCTTAGATTGCCAAGTCTTACTAAATAAAATGTATTATCCACCATGACAGGATTTTTCTCACATACCCCCTGACAAGAGCTCGCATAACCCAGTTTGAAAACCACTGCTGTATGCTGAGAGGGCTGGAGTGCTCACAGGGCTAGCCTAAAGATAGGCAGTGCAGCAGGTGATTGCCTGATGATCCTTGGTAGAGGAAAGTGTTTAAAAACAAGCCCTAAGAGGGTGGTTTTTTTTGTTTTTTGTTTTTGTTTTGTTTTTTTTAAGACGGTGAGGGATTGGGGATCGTAGAGAAATAAGGGACAGGTTTAGGTTTAAATCTTACAACCCTTACTGCTGTACCACCAAGAGTTTTGGCTTCTCAATTTTGGCAGGCCAGATACAATTATGTTTAATATTTGGGAGGTGCATAGCCCCCAGGACATCAGTGGGAAGCCTTGATTGAGTTGAGACTGTGTGTGATCTGAGTACACAGTGCCTAGCCAAATTAAAATGTATTTATTCCTCTTTGAATTTTATCCTTTTCTTTCAGTTATAGCTGTTATTTCCTTGGTAAAATACGGAAATTCACTGACGTGGTGGTTAAAGTTTCTGAATAAGTGGAGAACATTAGCTTTTAAAATGAGCCATCAGAAACAATTTCATGCATGGATTAGAACTAGCTCTTTCAGGGCTTACTTGTTCTGCAGTTGACAGCATGTTTAAATGAAGAAATATCCATCTTTATAGCATTTAGGATCCCATAGATAATCTGATAATGAAGTGATGAAATACAATTCCTCTTGCTGTATTATGCGGGTTAGACTCCTGGACACTGGCAGTTTTCTCATTTTCTTGCCAATGCAAAAAGGTTGTTACATATGAGAGCCACGCTAGAGTCAATAGCCTGGTAATCCTGTGTATGCAAGCACATGTTGCGAACTCTATACTTAAGGTTTAATTTTTTTATCATATCTTTGAGTTTAGCTTGTCTATATGACTTGGCATGAGAAGCACCTGAGCCTTTAATCTCCTGAAGATAAGGGGGCCGACTCATTTAGCCATCTTATCTTAGCATGGGCCAGATGGGAAACTGACAGGATGTTCATTTTAAACTCTTTAGTGGGCTGATCAAATAGTTAAATGTGAGAGGGACAAGGTAAGTAAATAATGAAGGTATACTATAACTTGGATTAGATATTTTGAAACCAAATATAATTTTCCAGGAAATAATGCAAATAATTTACAGAGGGAATCAGGAAAGACTAACAGCTGGTCTCAGTGAATGTAGAGTATGATTATCGAACTGTTCAACTACTGAAAGAATAGTGTGTGCATCCAGTGGGTGTGTTTTGACTTCATTGGAATATACTGCAGATTGACACTTCTGTAAACAAGGCAGATTCAGACCTGTAGTGGCGGAATGACAACATGCTGCATGCAAAATCCAGATTTCAGAATAAATATGTATTTCCACAATATAGCCTATTGGTTCCAAAAAAATAGTCCACACATGATTTGCATGCAATCGGTGGAACACTATCGGATCACACAATGCTGGCTTTCCTTCTTTTCAGAGAGTAAAGATTCATTACAGCTAAAAATATGTAAATGTTTACAAAGAAAAATACTAGGAAAGTAGTTGGTGTAGTTCCTCAATGATGATATCCAGGAGGCTGTGCTTGAAGGGAATATGAGGTCTCCCAAAGACAGTATATGGGACATGGTGGAGTCAACATATCAAAAAAATCAACATTAAAGTGCAGCTCTACTCTGAAAGTGAGAGTAGAAATGGCATTTTGGAGTTCCCCTGGTTTTTTTCAGTGAGTTTCCACGGGTGAAACTGGTTGGAATTTAGTAAATTCAGTTGAACAAGAAAAAAAATAAAATCCAGCTCAATTTTTGTTGAGTAGGATCTGTAAAGAGCAGTGAGAACTTACTTGTATCACTAAAAAGACGGGACATTGAATTCTCACAGGTCAAAAAATCTATTAAAATTGTGTCAATTTTACATAGTTACCTTTCAGAGTAGAACTGCAGTTCAGAGGACCTTCATATGGAAAATAATTAGATTGATATCATAAAGGTATGATAAATGTTTAACAAAGATATTTACTTTTAGCTGTTTGTAGAGTGCTTCAAATTAAATAGGTGGTAACAAAACCTAACTCATTCTGAATAAAAATCACTCTTTGATTCAGATTTCAGTTCCTTGGTGCCTGGAATGTCAAACCTACTATCATTTGGTAAATAAGACTTAGGGCTTGTCTACACATAGAAGTTGCACCGGTTTAACTAAAGTTGCAATATTAAACCCGTGCAGCTTTGTGTGGACTCTTTCCACATTTTATACACACAGCTGCATGGGTTTAATATTGCGACTTTAGTTAAACCGGTGCAATGTCTGTGTAGATCAGGTCTCAGGTAAAAAGTAATATTCAGGCCTTCTTTATATATCTCACAGAAGCAAAAATGAGAATGAATTCTCTTTGCATGTTGCCTTATACCAACCTGAACATATTTATGCCACATCTGACACTACTGTAAGGCCTGGTCTACATTGGGGGGAGGGATCGATCTAAGATACGCAACTTCAGCTATGAGAATAGCGTAGCTGAAGTCGACGTATCTTAGATCGACTTACTTCGCGTCCTCGCGGCGCAGGATCGACGGCCGCTGCTCCCCCATAGACTCCACTTCCACCTCTCACAGCAGTGGAGTTCCGGAGTTGACGGGGAGTGTGTTCGGGGATCGATTTATCATGTCTAGACGAGACAGATAAATCGATCCCCACTAGATCGATCACTGCCCACTGATCCGGGTAGATCTAGAGGTTACTTGCTTTACAGTCCATTTTGATGGTTCCTCTTTATCTTCAAATTAAATATGTTTTATATGATATCTTGCTATTTCAGAGGCATTCGATAAGTGGACCAATATCCTCCTCCAAACCCCTTACACCTTTGTCAGACAAAAGACCAAGCTATGCAGAAATCCCTGTTCAAGGTATGTATTCTACTTCATTAGCTTTACTTCTTGTAAAACTTATGCTACTATTGGCTTGTAATTGGTATCTTTAATATAAAGAGTAAAGTGGGTAGTGGTGCTTTCACCTTTTTTTTTATTGAGAAAAAATACAAATACTGAGCATGACTTGGACCCACAAAAACTAGGAATTTCAGAGAGGCTGAAACACAAAACCTTGGTTCATTTCAGTATATATGTTCGTTATCAAAAAGATGCATGTATGATGAGGAGAGAGACTAATTCTCATGAAATGTACATTTTTCCACTGCTGTTCAAGAATTGCTATCCCGAAGCAAATAATTCCTGGTACTTTTCTGAATGTAGTAGCTATTTGCACAGTTACTGTGTCTTTAAAAAATTGCTGCCAAAGTTTATTAAAAATATTCCATAGATAATCCCAGTTCAAAAGGTTGAGGGTATCCTGAGCATCTGTATATTTTTCTTTACTTTCCCTTATAAAGACCCTTGAAAGGATTCAGTTTTTGTTTGTATGGATTTCAATAACTACCTGTTTTGTTTCAGAGTGGTTTTAATTAAATTGAAATTATATTAATTATTCAGAACAGATTCATAAACGAAATCCTAATAGTCATATTTCATCATGACTTTTTCATTGTTAATTTGACATTAAAAAAATAGTTAGCTTTTTCTACAAATGCAACATGTAATTAACAGCAAATTGATTTGTGTGGAATGAACATTTACTGACATTGGCCAGTTTTACATGCAACTCTTCCAGGTCTGACTCGTGACAGTAGATGGCCTTTTTTATGAGCCACCTCGTTTCTGTCTCCTGAATGTGCAGCAATCAGCTTTTAGAAACTCTTCACTTATGCAGCTTGCGCCTGCTATTAAATTGTGATCATTCCTTTCATTTTCATTCTAACAACTTTAGCTTGTAATATATCAGAATTCTAATGTTTCACTATCAACAGCCTTGTCAATTACTGTAAGTACCATTCATTTTTATAGACTAGTACCACGCACAGGCTAGTACAGTGCGATTGGTTACCTCAGCCATTCCCAGCAGTGCATTCTTCACCCTAAACACTGGCTTCCTCCCATCAAATATTTGACACACTATATAATTAATATTTAAACGAAATTTCCAGGTGTGTATCTTCACTCATTAATTGTCTCATGGGTTATAGTTAAGGCTAAGATTTTGTCATGGTTATTTTTAGTAAAAGTCACGGACATGTCATGGACAATAAACAAAAATTCACGGAAGCTGTGACCTGTCTGTGACTTTTGCTGCTGCGGCTCCTTGGTTTTCAGTGGCAGGGAGCTGTGGGGTTCCCCCTCTGTCTGTGGCAGCTGGAAGCTGCATGGGGGCCTCCCTCCAAGGCAGCTGGGAGCTGAAGAGAGAAAACCGGACACTCACAGCCAGTCTCCCGAACTTTTGATCTCTGTTAGTGGAACACAGAGCTCCAATGTTCCCATATGTGTGTTTGGTAAATTGCTAAAAAAATATTTTAACAGGTTGTCTTGCCCATCTATGAATTCTGTAGAGTTGATGCTCATCTGGATTTTTGACAGAGCCATCCCATGTCCTGCTATCAGGATATGCATGCCTTTAAAAGTGTCAAAATGTATTGAAGTCAAATGCAAAGCCAGACCAACATGGCACTCATGACATGAAGTCATGCTACTTTGTCCCAGAGGACTATCCAAAGTCTTAAAAAGAGGACGTTTGTATGTACTTATTGTATTATTGTCCATGGTTTCAAGATTAAAAATACAGGGTATACCATCACATGTAAATGAATTACATTTTCTTTGCTATGTTATCAGTATTCAAGAAATGCTGCTTTGACAGCAAGACAGAAAACTGAATTAAGTTAACGAGTGTTGATATCTCTATTTCCTAATAGTTCCCTGTTCTGGTAACTTTGTTTTGTCTATCAAACTCTGTTCACAATGTGCCCTTCCTGTAAGAATGAATTGTTTTCGTATGCTGGGTGTAGCTGTCTGATTTATGCCTGTTTGGGAGCTTTTTTGTAGATGTTTTCTCAAGATAATCCCCATATGACTCCAAGCGGTATATTTCCTCTTTAACGATGTCTATATATGCCAGACTTCTTTCTGTACTTTTGTTGAATGCATATTGGGGTTATTTGCTCAGTAAAGTGGGGGGTTTAATTTTAGAATACTTTGATTTTTTTTTTTAAGTAAAATTGAAATGCCTTACCAAGTAAATGATTTAGCATCTTAAATTGTTGTAATAGAATACATGGGTAGAGATAAGCATTAGAAATATATACATTCTCAAAGTAATCCGAAAGGCTTGTTGCCTGCCAGGACCTGTGTTCAGAGTTCTTTGTTTCTCCTGTAAGAGTTAATAACCTTAATATATTAAGTGCTCATAAAGGCAGCTGCATTCTTTACATTGTTTTATGCGTATAATATAATCAGCTTGTACCAGAGAGAGACAAAATTCTGAACACTAGGCATGGTAGGTAAGAAATCTGTTTACTTTTTAAATGTATATATTTGTATTTTTTACATCTGTCTATGTTGCTTATATACCAATTTCTGTTAATGAATTAGGTTCATTTATATTTTTTAAGCATTTCTGTTAATTTTTCTTCAAAAAATTACTGCCTCTTTGGATTTTATGTACTTATTAACTATATATTGCAGTATAACTCTTTAAGCAGATGCCTTTTGTATACTCATTATTTTAAAGAATTTGATTTAAAAATTATTTTTTAATCTAAAAATTAGATCAAAATAGGTCTTATGTTTACACAAAATCCTATTTTATTGCTAGATTTATCTTATTAAAAATTAATTTTTCATTGCTTCTGCACACTGGAAGTCAGTCTTTCATCATTTTAGCATTTAAAGCAGTTTCTTGCTATTATGCATGGAATGATAAAAGACTGTTACAACAACAATGGATTTGAACTCCATAGATAGGGCCCTGCCAAATTCACAGTCCATTTTAGTCAATTTTGTGGTAATATTTTAAAAATTGCAAATTTCATTATTTCAGATATTTAAATCTGAAATTTCAGTGTTGTAATTGTAGGGGTCCTGACCCAAAAAGGAATGGGGGGGGGGTCACAAGGTTACTGTAGGGGGGTTGTGATACTGCTACCCTTACTTCTGCATTGCTGTTGGTGGGCGCTGCTTTCAGAGCTGGGCACCTGGCCAACAGCGACAACCATCTGGCTGCCCAGCTCTGAAGGCAGCTCAGAAGTAAGGGTGGCAATACCGTGACCCTCCCCCCCCCCAAAAAAAAAATAACCTTGCAAACCCTCCCTTCCCCCCACACAATCCCTTTTTGGGTCAGGACACCCATTTTGAGAAATGCTGGTCTCCCCCATGAAATCTGTGTAGTGCAGGGTAAAAGCACACAAAAGACCAGATTTCATGGTCCGTGACGTGTTTTTCATGCCTGTGAATTTGGTAGGGCCCTATCCATAGAGGATGACAACAATCTACTTTAGTAGCACCTCCAACTTCCTGACTTATGGAGTAGTTTTGGCATGTACTAAGACAGAGTTTCTTGCCCAGCCTTGTGTTTACAAGCTTCATTATAACAAATCATAGCAGCAGTCTACTGAGGGGTGTTGTGGGGGGATGGGTAGGATGGCTCCATGGTGAACTCTATGGTAACGGACAAACCTTCGGCCTCCTTCTAGGCAGACATATAATCAATTATCTGTCACGGTAAGCTAGATGAACCGATTCTATCATTCATAAATGACGATCACAGTCTCTGCACTAATCACATCCCTACAACTGAAATCTGCATTAGTGTCGCATCTGTTTTTTTTCTCCTGAGCAGAACATTTGTTGAGAACTTCCTCTACCAGCAGACCAGCCTCATTGCCAAGAGTACCTGCCATGGAAAATGCCAAATCTATTTCAGGTAATAACGTATCTAGTTGCCTGATAAAAGCAGGAACCCTCTGTTTTCAGTGCTGTAGTTACATGCCCAATCTACTATTTTTAAAGAGAATTTCTGTCTTCTGACTGATAGATTCTACAACCACTTATCAATTGATGTATGCAAGCACCACTTGTTTGTTTGGAATTGTTTACTTTTAAATGTCAAAATGTAATCTTGCCTTTATACTTGAAAATAACATAAAAGCCCTTGATAAAACATTCTCACCTATTAGATTAAACAGAACTGAGCAGCTTAACTCTGTGGAACAATTTCCTCCTGTGGCATATTTTAATAGTTGTATGTATACACTAGAACCAAGATTCATGCATGACTCATCTTCAGCCATCCAGGAAATGGGTATTGCTCTATAACCTTTCTTCTCAATGTTGCACAGAATTTTGACTTGTAAGGTACACAGAAATGTGTGTTACGAGTTTTTATCTTTTATCTTTTGGATACAGGTTTTTTAAGTGATAAAACAATGGCAGTACACTCAGACTTCTGCCTTATCTAGCTAATTTAATAGATAGCAGTTTAATATGCCTTTAATTATTCTTTTTCAGTTATATACAGGTCTTCTCCCATTGCAAAAAATTCCATCCAGCTTATTTGTTTTAAAAATGAGACTGCTAGGTTTTGTGGTAGCATATTATCATACATTAATACATGAAATGGTTACTATAAAGCATTTAAACATACTCCTTTATATGTCACTCTCCAAAATTTGTGCTAACCATATAGGGGAAGTGAATGTGTTTGTAATTAATCATTTTTAAAATATGCTTCCAAAACTGAAAATATTTACATGAGCCACCAGTATCAGTGTCATTTAGTTTATATAGAAAGTCAAATCCATGCTAATTTGAAGTAAAAATAAAACAGCAAAAAAAACCCAAATCCTAGATTTAATAAAAACAAACCTAAGCAAAATATAAAACCATGAACCTATTTCTAAATCCAGTGGATATTTTCAAACAAACCTTCCCATGCAATATGTGCAGCACATACGTTGCAGCACTGAGAATCTGGAAGTAGTTCAGAATACAAACAAAAAGTGGGTCTGAATATGTTCTTTTTACCATCCACGTTGAGAGAGAGATGTTGAAAATCAAGTAAATAGTATAAATGGTGAAAAGTACATAGTATTTTTAAATCTTTCAATCTTCTGACATAGGTAAGAAAATATATTTAAATCAGGATTTTTAGATGTCTAACCATCCAAAAGAGTGCTATTTTGTCATTTTTATTTTAATGTCTTCCTAATTTACTGTGTAAGGTATTTATAAATTAACATAGTCCCGGATACCAGTTGAAATTAAATCTCTCTGGAAGTATTTGGAGCATTTTGTATTTTTCTGTCTTGCACAGATGCAATCAGTAGCTTGTTTGCAGGTTTAGGAAGCAAAACTCAGCTTACCTACATTTATTTAACTCGAAAGTACTCTATATAGAGGAAGAACATGCTGCTACACAGCCATTCTGAGTTTTGACATACATTCAGGTTGTGGTGAAACGCAAACTGTTTGCCCTGTGGTAAATCACTATAGCTTTTTTCTGTGTAAAGTCACGGATTGTCTTGATCACTTTGTAATTAAAATCTTCATTAGGCAAACTTAATGGCAGTCCATACTGTTCTAGGGTGTTACATGTGTACTTTTCATTGTTAATAAGAATGTCCCTCTGACCACTGATAAGGTCAGCTGTCAAGCTAATAGGATTCCTTCTTCACATCATCTGACAACTTTCACTCAGGTGCCTGTTTTATTTTACTGAACTTTTAATATTTGAACAAATTATGAAAAAACCCAAAATTCTAACATCATAACTACTTTTGCATGGACCGTAAGAAAATATAATAGTTTGGTTTTATGTAATATCTCCCCTACTCAAGACATTCCAAGACTGTTAGAGAGATGGCATAAAGTCATCAACTCAGCAAATTGCCCTTGCTTCAGGTAAAATTTAATCATACAAAACTTTGGTAATTTTATCAATTTACCCCTTTCCTAAAACTCTTCATTAAGGGTGAAATATCAAGAATTACATGATATAGGCTTGTGTTTTTCTTCCTTTATGTGAGGTTATATATTTGGTTCTAGAGCGTTTGAATTTTCCCCCATTCAGTGTCTAGACGAAGTAGTGAAGAAATCAAACGGGACATTAGTGCACCTGATGGAGCATCTCCAGCTTCTCTCATGGCAATGGGAACCACCTCACCACAACTATCTCTCTCCTCCTCTCCTACAGCGTCTGTCACCCCTACAACACGAAATCGAATAAGGTACAACCCATTATTACACAGTGTGTTTTTAAACCAGTATTAATTTCAGAGCTGTGATACACCATATTATGCAAGCACAGAATTTAGTCCTAGCATTAAACACCAACGTTTGACTGTTATCTTTGCAATAATGCTCTTCAGTAACCTCTGGAACTTCGCATAGACTGTTTGTAGCACCATAAGGCACGGTGTCTTGGGAAGACAGGTCCCAGGCAACTTATGGCTTAATGGGTCAATATCCACACCTTAAAAACTCCACCAGGAAACCAACAGACAGCCAGGACAGATCACTGAGCTTTGAAGTCATGTGTTTGTAGTGAGAAACTACATTTAACAAGTGACCTGTAACATTCTGAACCAGCCTCAGTTTTGCGTTAATTTAAGATTTGGCAATATTGGCTCCATGTAGAGCGTGTGGCAAGGGTATAATTCATCCTACTGATGCTGATATTTTAATATGCTAGAAAGAACAGCACTCTTCTTTTATATGGTGGGATATCATGGGGAAAATATTCTTCACTTTTATAGTGTCTTCTATACAAGGACTCAAAACATTTTATAAATATCAAGTCCAGGGCCGGCTCTGGCTTTTTGGCCGCCCCAAGCAAAAAAAAGGGGGCGGCCAGAACGGCAAAGCAAAAAGCAAAAAAAAAAAAAAAAAACCCTGCGGCGCGAGTGCAGGGGGACCGGCTGGGCGGGGGAGGGAGCGGGCGGGAGAGAGAGAGAAGGGGGCGGCCAGGGCTACAGAGGGGGCGCTGCCTCTCCCGCTGAGCCGCCGCCTGCCGCGAGGGCTCTGCTCCAGTCAGCGGGGAGGGAAGGAAGAGGACTGCCCTGGTTCTCCGCGCCGCCGCCCCATACAGGGCAGCTGGAGCGGAACAAGAACAAAAAAACAAAAACAAAAAAAAGTGTCCGTGCCACCCTAGGATTGAGCGGAATGCCGCCTCCAACAATCTGCCGCCCCACTTGCTCAGCTGGTGCCTGGAGCCGGCCCTGATCAAGTCTTACAACACACATGTGAGCTAAGTACATTTCACAGGTTGGGAAACTTGTCCACAGAGGTTAAATGACTTTCCCAGGATCATCTGACAGTAAAACTTCTCATCGACAAATAAATAAATACATTATAACCCTGAGAAATTGTTTGCAGCTCTGGACGTTATCCAGAGCAATGATTTCACTGAGATTAGTTGAGGCGTACTTCATCAGACCAGACTTAGTCATTCATTGTGTGAAGTTCTATGCCTATGTAGAGTTTTTCCATTTAATTGACAGGTAATTTACAAATAACACTAAAGAAACACAGTTTATTGGCAATCCCACATTTCGATTTTGAGTAAGGGTAAAAATGTCACTAAGATTCGTGTAGAAACGTTAAAGTCTGAAGATTTACACCTGTACTGTTTGCAGACCAGAGGTTGCAATGAAAGCATGCAATTATGAATAAGGTATAGATGGAGAATGGCCATCACAATAGCACAACTGCTCTGTGTGAGTATGAAGTAGAGTGGTAGGCCCTGTAGGAAGAAAACCTGCTGCTATTAGAGCAGTGGATGGGCAGTACAGTAACTCCTCATTTAACGTTGTAGTTATGTTCCTGAAAAATACAACTTTGAATGAAACTATGTTAAGCAAATCCAATTTCCCCATACGAATTAATGTAAATGGGGGCGGGGTTAGGTTCCAGGGCAGCTTCCCCTACTCTGCCAGCACCAGGGGCGGGGGTTCAACCCTCATCCCGCCCACTCCACTCCTTCCCTCAAGCCCCCACCCTTGACCCGCCTCTTCTCCCCCGTCCCACCTCCCCCCCCTTTACTTCACACGCTGTGTCCTGGCTCCTCCCCCCCTTCTAAATGCCACAAGCCAGCTGATTGCCGGGTTACAGAGGGAGGGGGGAGGCGCGCAGAGTCCTCGCTCCTCCCCCCTCCCTCCTGCCTGGGGCAATCAGCTGGCTTGCAGCGTTTAGGAGGGAGGGGGAGCCTGTGTGCCGAGTCCTTGCTTTTCCCTCCTGCCTCCAGAACGCTGCAAGCCAGCTGATTGCTGTGGGCAGGGGGAGCAGGGGGAAGGCGCTGATCTGTGGGGTCTGCCAGCAAGCGGGAGGCGCTGGCGGCGGGGGGCATAGGGAGGCTGCCAGCTGTGGAGAAAGCAGGCAGCCAAACAACGTAAGAGTGGCACATTGCACAACTTTAAATGAGTATGTTCCCTAATTGATCAGCAACATAACAACGTTAAGCGGGACGACTTTAAGTGAGGAGTTACTGTATAATGAAAAATAGTTGCCCCATGGGAATCCTCTTCAGAAGAGAATTACTGTTGGGTTTTTAATATATTGTGTGTAGCTTGCAAAATTTTATTATAGGATGTAAAATAAGGATTTTAAGAAAATAAACCTTTGCAAATATACACAATAACTGTGGGCACATCCCTGGGCTCCAACTTGAAACCATAAATCAGTTCTTTGATTTGGAATACAGTTGGCCTAAGATATTCACTTTAAAATCTATAACAATCACAGTCCATTTCTTTTTGTCTCCCTACAATTCATTTTCATGTGTTTCCTTCCACACTGTTTTCATAACAGTAAGAACTTGATATAAACCATGTGCCTTACTGGAATTTGGGAACAAGCTGTTCAGTTCCTTCATGGCTACCCAGCACGTTTAACATGAAAAGAGAATTTTGACTCAGGTTTCTTATATGTTGTCACAAACCTTATAAGGAGTTATCTCCATTCTTTTCTTAAATTATAGTGGCATTGCATAATCTTCATTCTAGTGTGAAAACACAAACTCCAAATTAATTAACTTAAGCAAGAATGTGGGTTGCTAAAGCATGTGCTGATCTGGAGATATAAGAGAAAAGATAATTCCTTAACGCCCCAGTCTAGCAGCATAGAGTCATAGAAATGTAGGGCTGGAAGAGATCTCGAGAAGTAAAGCCTAGCCCCCTGCTTGCACTGAGGCAGGACCAAGTAAACCTAGACCGTCTCTGACAGGTGTTTGTTTAACCTGCTCTTAAAAACCTCCAATGATGGGTATTCCATAGTCTCCCTTGGAAACCTATTCTAGAGTTTAACTACCCTGCTAGTTAGAAGGGTTTTCCTAATATCTAACCTGAATCTGCAGATTAAGCCCATTACTTCTTATCCCACCTCCAGTGGATATGGAGAACAATTGATCACAGTCCTCTTTATAACAGCCCTCAACATATTTGAAGACTGTTAGCAGGTCCCTCCTCAGTCTGCTTTTCTCAAGACTAAACATGCTCAGTGGTTTAACCTTACCTCATAGGTCAGGTTTTCTAAACCTTTTATAGTTTTGTTGCTCTCCTCTGGACTCCATCAATATGTCCACATCTTTCCTAAAGTATGGCGCCTAGAATTGGACACAGTACTCTGTCTGAGGCCTCATCAGTGCAGAATAGAGTGAGACAATTACCTTCTGTCTCTTTTGACAGGTTTCAGAGTAGCAGCCGTGTTAGTCTGTATCCGCAAAAAGAATAGGAGTACTTGTGGCACCTTAGAGACTAACAAATTGCATCTGAAGAAGTGGGCTGTAGCCCACAAAAGCTTATGCTCAAATAAATTTTAGTCTCAAAGGTGCCACAAGTACTCCTGTTCTTCTGTCTCTTGTACACAACACTTCTGTTAATATAACCCAGAACGATATTGGCCTTTTTCGCAACTTCATCACATTGTTGCCTCATGTTCAATTTGTGATCCACTGTAACCCCCAGTACTACCACCTAACCAGTTATTCCCCATTTTGTAATTGGGCATTTGATTTTTCCTTCCTTAGCAAAGTACTTTGCACTTGTCTTCATTGAATTTCATCTTGTTGATTTCAGACCAGTTCTCCAATTGGTCAAGGTTGTTTTGAATTCTAATCCTGTCTTCTAAAGTGCTTGCAACCCCTCCCAGCTTGGTGTCATATGCAAGTTTTATAAGCATACTCTCCACTCTTATCCAAGTCACTAATGAAAATATTGAATAGTACCAAACCCAGGACTGACTCCTGCGAGACTCCACTAGATACGTCCTCCCAGTTTGACACTGAACCACTGATAACTGCACTTTGAATATGGTCTTTCAGCCAGTTGTACAACCATTTTACAGTAATTCAGCTAGCCACTTTTCCTTAGTTTGCCTATTCAGTTAAATATGACCCAGTATTTGAGTCTGATTCTGTTTGTCTTTTAGTTCTAAAATAAATAGTGTATATAAGAAAGTTGATTTCTTTAGTATAACTTTGTGAGATTGGCATTTATGTCTAAATATACTTATTTCTTTTCTTGTTTAGCATAAGTAGCTAACACGTTTCAAGGCACCATTCACTTTTCAAGGGGCCAGTTCACCTTGAGTGGTCCCTTGAAATGTGTTAACTATTTGTGCTAAACAATCTGTTCCACCTTGTATTTAGCTGTGACACTGAGTACCTTTCCCAAACCTGAAGAAGAGCTCTGTGTAAGCTTGAAAGATTGTCTCTCTCTCACCAACAGAAGTTGGTCCAATAAAAGATATGTCTCACTCATCTTGTCTCTCTAATACCAGTGTCTGGCATTTGAGTTGCCTGGTTCTGAACAACTTTGCATTAGGACTTGATATTACACTGACTATTCTAAAAAACTCTGATTTTCTTAAATATTTAATTTGACATTGGAACATAATCTTGTTTCATCTGAAGCCAGAGTTCATTGAACTATTACACAAAGTACGTGGCATCTGGAATTAAATTAGATAGTCATTCATGTAGAATAGTCATTTGTACTGAGGTATCAGTGCACATGTGCAAAGAAATTCTGTGAAATTCAGATGTCAAGATTTTTTTTTTCCAGCAATGCTTGCGAAATTGTTACATTTCAGGGGCTTGTCTACTGTAGCACTTCAGTGTAGATGCTATGTCAATGAAAGAATTTGTCCATCTACCTCATGCTGTTTACCCCAGGGATGTAGGTCAGTATAGCTACTTCTCTCATTCTTCACACCACTGAGAGATGTAGCTGTACTGATGTAAAATTCTAGTGTAAACCTGCAGACATAGGCCTGAAGTTCCACTGGAACACTGTTTCTTGCTGGGGTTGAAATGGCTGGTCCTAAAGAACTCAGAGGCAAGGATTAAGTAATTCGTATGAACTAGCTGTGTTTGGAAGGCGGGTGTCAGAAGGGGTAATTTTTTGTAGTACTGATGTGGGGACCTGAGAATCTTATTTAAATATGCATAGAATTATTTAAAAATAATCCTCCTTTACCATGCAGAATACTAGATAGCCATAGCATTATTTTTCTTCCAAATAGGGAACATTTGGATTAACTGCAAAATCTTTTGAAATATCCCTACCTCTGCTCATTAAGCTACTTAGAATGCATAACACCTCAGAGAATCATAGAAAATTAGGGTTGGAAGAGACCTCAGGAGGTCATCTAGTCCAACCCCCTGCTCAAAGCAGGACCAGCCCCAACTAAATCATTCCAGCCAGGGCTTTGTCAAGCCAGGTCTTAAAAACCTCTAAGGATGGAGATTCTACCATCTCCCTAGGTAACCCATTACAGTGCTTCATCACCCTTCTAGTGAAATAGTTTTTCCTAATATCTAACCTAGACCTCCCCCACTGCAACTTGAGACCATTGCTCCTTGTTCTGTCATCTGCCACCACTGAGAACAGCTTAGCTCCATCCTCTTTGGAACCCCCTTCAGGTTGTTGAAGACTGCTATCAAATCCCCCTTCACTTTTCTCTTCTGCAGACTAAATAAGCCCAGTTCCCTCATCCTCTCCTCATAAATCATGTGCCCCACTCCCCTAGTCATTGTTTGTTGCCCTCCACTGAACTCTCTCCAATTTGTCTACATCCTTTCTGTAGTGGGGGCCCCAAAACTGGACACAATACTCCAGATGTGTCCTCACCAGTGCTGAATAGAGGGGAATAATCACTTCCCTCAATCTGCTGGCAATGCTCCTACTAATACAGCACGATATGCCGTTAGCCTTCTTGGCAACAAGGGCACACTGCTGACTCATATCCAGCTTCTCGTCCACTGAAATCCTCAGGTTCTTTTCTTCAGAACTGCTGCTTAGCCAGTCTGTCGTCAACCTGTAGCCATGCATGGGATTCTTCTGTCCTAAGTGCAGACTCTGCACTTGTCCTTGTTGAACCTCATCAGATTTCTTTTGGCCCAATCCTCCAATTTGTCTAGGTCACTTGGGACCCTATCCCTACTCTCTTGCATATCTACCTCTCCCCCCAGCTTAGTGTCATCCGCAAACTCAGGACAGACCCCTGGGTCACTCTGCTTGATACCTGCTGCCAACTAACATCAAGCCATTGAGCCTGACGAGCTAGCTAGCTTTCTATCCACTTTATAGTCCATTCATTCAATCCATACTTTTTTAACTTGCTGACAAGAATACTGTGGAAGACAGTATCAAAAGCTTTGCTAAAGTCAAGATATATCACATCCACCGTTTTTCCCATATTCACAGAGCCAGTTATCTCATCATAGAAGGCAAAGAGGTTCGTCAGGCATGACTTGCCCTTGGTGAATCCATGTTGACTGATCACCTTCCTCTCCTCCAAGTGCTTCAAAATGGATTTCTTGAGGCCCTGCTCTGATTTTTCTACCTAGCCCTTTTAGTTGCATAAGAAACCCTTTATTACAGAAAGACTTACTGCAACTACAGAAATGTTAATTTCAGTAATAATACTATGAATGTAGCAGTTTTTATTTTGAGCAAAGTGATTTTTAGTCTAATAAAACTGATATTTATAATTCAAAATTGTTATGAAAACATACCACCCCAGGAACACTTTTCTCTCCTGATCTTTATCGTAAGGAAAAAATTAATATTTCCTTTCCCCCAAAAAAACCCTCCCTCCCTCTCTCTGGGTGAATGGGCAAACTCAATTTTTCAAGGCTTTCAGTATCCTTATTTGTCTTATTAATAAATATACCAAAAATTATGCATTACTTATGGATACTTATGGGCCTATATGTATAATAGCGCTTATTGGGAATTGGACACCATTCCATTATAAGTAAGGTAAATAATAAAGATTGTTTGCATATAAAGTAGACCAGTGAGCATGTCCTTCCTACTGAAAGGTCCAGATCTTGGGACAAACAGTCTGTTAGCAGTAACTGAGTGCTATTAATATTCAAATTTCTTGCTGTTTCAAGGTTACATTCCTAATCAGCCATGAGATGCAAAAGAGATACCATCAGTTTGTTTTAAAACACAAATTAAAGTTGTTTAAATTAGCTTATAGTTCAGGTGGGTTGTAGAGTAGTCTAGCAGGTTAGCTTAATATTATGAACTCTTAGAAAAAAATCTTGTTTGTATATACAGGTCTAGAAAGGAGGCTTTAATTTAAAATAAATTAATCCTAAAGTAAGTGGTAACTGACTAACACCAGTGGTGAAAACGCCAAAAGGTCTTAATACAGTCACAATCAGTGTTTTTGTCTGATCATTATGCACAGTGATTGCCAGTGGAACAATTGATTTGATCCCACTTAACAGAGAAAATTTTGCAGGTTTAACTGGGTATATTCCTCCTTCAGACAGCATTTTGAGCCTCATTCTTCTCACTGGGATGAGTACTCACTTTCCTAACAGTTATTGCAAAAAGTGGCATGATATCAAAACTTCACTGTTTTTCCTCTACTCTCAGGGAAGAAAGAAAAGACCCTTTATCTGCTCTTGCAAGAGAATATGGAGGTTCCAAAAGAAATGCCTTGCTGAAGTGGTGTCAGAAGAAAACCGAAGGATATCAGGTAACTGCAAAGTTGTTTAATACTGCACACTCTTAACTACAACACATGAAAATCTGCCAAAGGCACAAACCAGACTGCTCCACAGTTCACTGCATAGATCGCAATGAAACTGGCATGTGCTGTACTTTCTTACAGGAACACATACTACAAGTCCTAACCTAACTAGCATGAATAGTTAATTAGTCACTTTTCAGCACAGTGCAAATGTTTTGTTTTGTTTTTTAGAGAGGCATCTGACCTTCCATTAAGGCACTTTTAAACAGCTATCATACATATTACACATTTGAAACTCAGATAAAGGAGTAATAATAATCCAGCTATTCAGAGGTCACTCTAGATTTTCATCTGACAAATACAGCTAATGTAACACTTTTGAGTTTAAAAGTAAATTATTAGTAAGTAAATAGTGAGGTTCTATGGGCTTGTCTACACTTAAAATGCACTCTGCCATAGCTCTTCATTGTAGACATTACCTATGCCAATGGGAGAGGGTCTCCATTGCGGTAGGTGATCCACCTCCCTGAGAGGCAGTAGTTATGTCAACAGAAGAATTCTTCTGTCAATCTAGCACTGTTTACATGGGGACTTGGATCAGCTTAATAATGCCGCTTAGGGGTGGACTTTTCACACCCCTGACTGACATAGCTAAACCAACCTAATTTTCTAGTGTAGGATGGGCCTAGGTGGAATCTTTCATTTAATATCACTGTTCACAGTGACAGATGTTGCTTATTTTTTGGAGATTGCATTGTTTCACATACACACTGTATTTGGTTTTCTACTGCATTTTCAGCTTTCTTTTCAATTAGTCCTAATGTTGTCAGAACCTGAAAGAACTAACAAGATAGTTCCCCACATTTCTCCTATGATTACATAATTTTTCAGAACAATAGAGGCTTTAGCAAATTGAACCAGGATGTTAAGAGTCTAGCCATGATGTATTTGTTTGGTTAATTGTATTGAAAGTGTTTTGAATTCCCAGCACAGGCCTCAGTTTAAACACTTCACTCTTTCAGTGACTTGAAATTCACAACACAGGAGGAAGCTGAAAGCCACGTAACAGGATGGTTGACCATCCATAGGAAAAGTCGTCTTTCAGTACAATAGAGAGTCTTGTGCTATAAACCCAAGGTGCCCCTCTCCCACTTCCTGTGGCACGTCTGTGATACCAAATTGTGCTATTTCTGAGTGTAAGTTTCTTTATGGAAATGGTCCTTCCTCCTCCCTTTTTTTAAAAGGCAGGATGTCAGATCTTTTTCTTTAAAGCCTGTAAGTCTAAATGGAAAAATATCTGAAGCTTGTTATCTCTAAATGAAAGATGCATCTGACAGCTTCCTTAATTTATCAGGACAAAGTTATAAAGTACTCAAGACCTTTCCTTCTCTGGCTGTGCACACAGACAAGGCCATCCTCTTGTTCACATTGACTAGCTGCTTATAGTCAATCTACATAGACCCTTGTAACCACTAACAGAAGGAGGGAGGGATGACACCTCATGTACTTGCCCTGACAGCTATTACGTGACTCTCTGCATGTGCTGCTGCTGCAGGACTATATCATCTCATGTCTCTGAGCTATATAAGCCTCTTTCTGAAGGAGCCAGACTAGTACTATTGGAATATATTAAGTTAACTATCGCAGAAGAATGTATTTTGTTTAGACATCCACATTTATCATTTCTCTTTAAATTGTTGTACTGTATTAAATTTGTTTTTCAAGATCCCCCTGAAATTCAATTCTGGTGTACATGTGGGGTGTTGCTGCTATGCTTTTTGTAATGCTATAAATGTATCCTGAATTGTGCTCACTCTGAGTAGAGATTATCCAGACATCTCAGCCCCATTATCAATACCTTATAAGTATTAGGGTCTCTCTGGGAAACAAAACCTTAAACTTTTACACCACCACCCCTTATGGAGAAAAGACCATTACATAGTAACTTAAAGATAAATAATGGATGGAGAGAATAAAAATAGTCTTTAAAAAACCTCCTAAAGAATACTACTTTGAATATTAGGACTGTAATATTAGCCCCACTTCTGAGCAAAAATTCCTTTCCCTCTATTGGTTCTGTTTGTTTTTTGTCCCTAAAGAAAACCCCAGCCTGATTTCACATCTTCTAAAAAGGGGGTATTTACAAGAATTTTTTGTCAAGTTGTGTCAGTTAGTGGGAGACTTTTAATAACAAGCCTAACCAAAAAAAAAAAAAAAAAGTTGGGAGGGATTTGAAAGGTGGGGGGGTAATAAAGCATAGAAATCAGTACAGCCATACGTCTACCCAAAAAAGGTAAAAAATTGTATTTAGGAAGGAGAAGCTCTGGATGTCCTGAAAAATTTAAAATGAATAGCACATACACCGCTACCTCAATATAACGCCACCCGATATAACACGAATCTGGATATAACGCGGTAAAGCAGTGCTCCGGGGGGGGCATGGCTGCGCAGTCCGGTCGATCAAAGCAAGTTCAATATAACATGGTTTCACCTATAACGTGGTAAGATTTTTTTTGGCTCCCGAGGACAGCGTTCTATCGAGGTAGAGGTGTATAAAGAGGGGATGTTTTAGTGAAGCCAAACAGCAAATGAGGCATTAACTTAAGGTGCGTGCTTCAACAGGAACATGAGGATCATCAGTTTATTTTCCTGATTCTCCCATCTATAATATAAAAAATGTATATTCTACATCAGGAATTTCCAGATTTGTCCAGAGACTTATAATTTTGTCAAGGATACAGATCCCAGAAGTTTATAACCCCCAGGTTGAAGGGGGGGGGGGGGACGGGGACGACGACTCTTAATTAGGTGTTCAGAAATGTTAAAAATCACTGTCTAGCATAATTAAAGTTGAAACAATTTTCAGTAACACATATACTCTAGATTAAAAGAATAAAACTTTCAAATATGATCCAATTTAGCTTCTAAATTGTGCTGAAGGTTTTAAACCATGATTTATAATGAAACAAAAACCTGTCTAGATCTCTTATCATACTGTGTAATTATTATTGCTTTCAACCTAACTGCATTATCTCAGTTTATAAGATTCCTTATTGCAGTGTCAAAGATCATGGTAGCACAGTATAATTAAACCAGACCATACTTTATCTGAAAACTGCTGCTGTTTCTGATTATGATGGAAAAATTAGAATGTTAGGCATAGTCTCTTCTGATTTAATTTTCATTTGTGTTGAATTAGTTATTGTGATAATGTAAAAGAGGGACTTTTAGTTCTTTTGTGTTCAATTAAAAGCATTAGCATAAGAGTAAAAGTGATTATTCAGACCCTATAAATCTGCATTTTCTTATTCTGTCACTGCTAACTTTAGGAGAGGTTTGTTCAGTCCAGCATCATAATGGTCAACAAAAATCTGCTTCTCCAATCTCATTCTCGCACCTTTTATACTTTTTCCCCTTTGAAACAGGTATAGTTTCTCCCATTAAATAAATATGGGCCAGAGCCCTCCAGGTTGTTAAGTTGATTGCCTGTAACTAGAGCAGGTATTGAAAGGGGATGTGTGTGTAAATATATAAATAAAATAACTGCAGCTGCTCACGTTTGGTAGAACCATAGATCCTGGCATAATTGTTGGGCATTTTTTGGTTTGGAAATATTTTATCTGTGAAGCCCCTGGGATGATTTGTCCCAGTAGAAGTGGAGAATGGTTGAGTTTGTGTATCTATAAACTGATGAACTAGACAAACTTAACCAGAAAAAAATAGCCAGATCCAGTCTTTATATTATTTTTTTATTTAAAGTGCCCATACAAAGGGTTCTAAGTACCCTGCCAATTACAAAAACAAAATCCAATGCAATCAGCTCGTCCTTTGTACCAAGCAGCAGCACATGGTCAAATACTAAAACCCTCACAGATCACTCTTCACATCCGTTCACCTCCCTCTCTTCAAAGGCCAGATGAAAGAACTAACCCCTGCAATATGCCCTGAAAGTATTCATAGAAAACAGGTTGGGCTGTTTCGTACCAGGGCAGGAGGATGTTCGAGTCCTGTGACTCTTACGGCGAATGTCTTACTAATATAGTTCCATTCTCGGAGTACAAAGAGTGGAGGAGAACTTTTTTGCCACTATGAAATTATTTTTGAGACTTTTAAAAAACATTTTTACTATCTGAGTAGAAGGTGGTAGAAACTTGCAGTTTGGTGGGATATAGTCTCTCATTTGCAGAGGTGCCTTTCTAATTTCAACCAAATCATAATAAATGTTCACAATAGAATAAAATGGTTTAAAAAACTTGTACATGCTGACACACTGTTTTGTGCCAGGAAGCGCATCATACTCCTATCTAGCAAGTAATTCCACATAATGGATTTTTAATTTGTCTTAAATAAAAACACTGTAGAAAGTGATGCATAGAAACTGTTAAAAGAACCTTTAGGGATCGAAAGGAAACACTCAAGTCAGGAAATGCCAATGTAAGATTGCCCTTCCAGTTTTAACTCTGCCTCTTTGTCAGTACAGTGTTAGTTTTTGGTAGGATCACATACTGTTTTATCCACGGTACCTCTATTTCATTCATTGAGTAGTGTGCAGTAATGATGGAAGGAGTGACACATTGAACAGAATAAAAACCATAACTGAACAGCTCTTATTCACTAAATCTTTTTTTTTTGCCAATAAAATTTGAATCCGTTTCTTACTGTCAGTTTGTTTTTGGAGATGAAAGAATTTACCTCCAGAAACATCATACAAAAAGTGGCAACCACTAGATCCCTGCAAGTGTGCTGCTGGAGGGAGTCCTCTTTAAGATGAGATGTAAAAAACGATGACTTGGCCATTTGCTGTCACTCTAGAGTCTATATCACTTTAGCAAGTACCATTTACATGAAAATTCCAGCTCTGATAAATGCATTTTGTTTATCCATAGTTCCCCCATCAGTTTCAATTAGAAGAAATTTTTTTCCATTTGCAATGTTTTTAGTGGTTCACAGTTTACCCCAGAGCTGGCAGAAGTGATCAATAGAAGTGATATCAGTGTATGGTTCGGGATGTTTCTTCTCATATGATCAGTAAAATACTTAATTGTTACACTTAAATCTTCATAAGTAGGTCTCAGAGTTAAGTCCTGTGGAGGAATGGGGCATTTTACAGCTCTCAGACCTGTTGTTCCAGGCTGCCTAAAGATTTTGGAAGACCATGTTCCATCTTACAATTTATTCACATTTAAAGTTTTTTCTTCAATTTTAAGGGCTAGAAATAGAATCTTTTTAATGAAAGCCTAGATTCTGGAGCACAGTTCTGAAGTGGATCTCTGACCTCAGAATACATGGAGCCTTGATAGCACACTTGTTAGCCAGTTAAATGTCCAGATACTGAATGTGATATTAATGTCTAATTCGGCCAAATAAGATAACAAAGGATAGCAGATGAGGTAGGCAAGTCCAGAGGTATCTGTAAGGAGGTCAACAATTACAGTGTGTGCAGTGCGCATAAGTTAATGTTACAATGAAGGCTTTAACTTCTAGCTTCCTTGACTGTTGTTTTTAAAAGCATAAATATTTATTAACATAATTGTATGTGGAAACTAGATACAAACTCTGTAATCCAGAAAGAGATTATAAACAATTTTAAACACAAAAAACTACATAGTCAGCACTCCACGGTATCTTGGGCCTTGTGTACATATGTCCCTGTCGCTACTAGCTTCTAAGGTATAGAAAATAATTAAGAATGTATGGATTCTTCAGTATTACTCTGTCACCAAAGCATCTCAGATGCAGGCAGAAGATGGCAGTCATTAACATTCCTTTATTTCCATTTTAGAAAAATAGCAATAGAAAAAGGCATACACGTTTTCCCTCTAAGTTCTATGACCCACATGTAAGAAGAAAGAAGAAAACAACATGTGCTTTCTCATCAAGATACTGTCTGTCTAGGTCAGATGTTAGGACTCACAAGTAGAATTAACAATAAAGTTTCTTGGATGTTACAATGGAGTGAGCAAACTGTTTCCTGTTTGAAAGGAATTCCTTTTCATGCTTAACATAGCAGCTTGTTAAAAAGCTTTCCCAGAATCTTCTTTCACAAGCTGTCCTGTGAATTTAGTGGTCTCCAAAATTTTGACAGCAAATTTCGTATCTATTCTCAGCAAGCTTATGTCTTTAAAACTCACTTCTCAGCTGGTCATTCTTTGACATTGTAAAGAGCATGCTGATTAGCATTTATTGCTGGTTCCTTTCTGCTATAGTTGAGAGAGGAGCTGTGCTCTTGTACCTGATTTGATGTATACCATACCAACTATTCCATCTCGTAACTCCCATTAACTTTGATACAAGATAGTGCTTTCAAATAATGTGGCATTATGCAGCTCAGCAAAAAAAAATAAACAAATGGATATTCTTTCTGATTGTATATCTAGTTCTTACTACTACACGTAGCAAGTACCCCATCTAGACAAGCAAACAAATTTTAATTTTTAGGCTCCATGAGTATCGGTATTTATTAATATTGACATATATTACTCAAGTATCAGAGGGGTAGCCGTGTTAGTCTGGATCTGTAAAAGCAGCAAAGAGTCCTGTGGCACCTTATAGACTAACCGACGTATTGGAGCATGAGCTTTCGTGAGTGAATACCCACTTCGTCGGATGTATCCGACAAAGTGGGTATTCACCCACGAAAGCTCATGCTCCAATACGTCGGTTAGTCTATAAGGTGCCACAGGACTCTTTGCTGCTTTTACATATATTACTGTAAGTATGCACACAAGTGATTTAAATGCATATTCTCTTCCAAGAACTTTACTTAAATAACAAACATAAACCCAGGAAAGCAGTTAGTTCTATATTCAAACAGGACACCCAGATTATATTTAATTTGCCCCAGTACAGACACCTACTGTCTTCCCTTCTTTGCCTGTAGAGTTTCAAAAGATGTACAGGTCTGTCGCATCTTACGCGCATTTAACATGCGCAATTTCAGCTTTACGCGGTCGGCAAAAACAAAAGAGAAAAATAACAATTTTAATACTGTACCTGTAGTGCGGGCGATTCCGCCCGCCATTGAACTCGATGTAATTTTGACTATACGCGGTTTTTGCTTTACGCGCTAACCGCGGAACGGAACCCCTGCGTAAGATGAGACAGACCTGTATTCCGTAATTATTAAATGTATTATCTTTCTGTGTGAGAGAGTTTGGCCCCAAGCGTGCTGCTTTGCAACACTAACCTTTCATCTTTTTTTGTTAATGTTCTAAATCCGTGACACATGAAATTTGTTTATAGTAATACTAATTCTGTGTACTGACAATTGGATAATTGCACGCAAAATGATGTTGGGTGCCATGAGAACCTTACAGGTTTGGGCTCTTAATAGGGTTTTGGGAATGATTGCCTCAGTATGCTATTCGTCTAATCAGGACACTGTAAAATTCTTCTCTGTGTATTGTGTGGACTGTAAAAAAAGGCTGCAGAGCAACTTGATCACTGTGCTATTCAGATTAAGGCATTCTAGGTTTTGTGGTCCGTGGTAAAATGAAGATGTGACTAGAGAAGATAGTCTAAGATTCTGACTCGGGACTACTGCAGGGGCAGAAATAGTTTTGTGTCTGGTATGACACCTAGAACACTGTGCATTAGAAACATGATGAAGTGGGGAGTGTAAACTAGTTGGGTTTATTTTTAAAATCTGTTTGTGTACAAGGGAAGTCTTTGGAACACTAAACTAGAATGTAAAATAGGGAAGAATGAAATGGGCAAAATTCTCTGTCAACATAAGGCTTTATTCAAATAAAAATATTTTAGGGTTTCACATAACTTTCCTTGGTCCTGGCTGGCTGAGTCATCAAAGTATTCAGACTGCCAAAACTCCACTCTCTGCATTTCCACTTACGATGTTCTAATCAAAAACTTCCGAAAAAAGAGACTACTCCTAATGGGTCTTGTCTCACCCAACTGGAGTGTAATGAGTCTTCGGCATGAAAAGAAACACCAGTGGGGTAGTTAATATTGTAATAGGGAAAGATAAGACAAACAATGGCTCTGACTTGGAATTTGCCTTCTTTCAGACTGCCTATCTGCTGCTTACTTTCATGGCAGATGGGAATAAGGTGATAACTGGGACTGCTCTGGATCCCAACAGTAATTTCCAGAAATGTTTGTTTCTGCTCCCCCTAATGTCTGCTTTTATTTAGGGATTGGGAGCCAACCACTCCCAACCGAGTAGAGATTGGATAACAGTTTGCATTAACTGCAGACTGTCACCCTTGCAGTATCCCAGTGCAAGACTGAACATGGAAAACAGACAAACTCAGGGACAGTTGTGAGGACTGACAGGCAAAAGAATCACATCAAGGTTTAGCAGCAGGCACTCCTGGCTGGAGTCTGAAATAAAAGGGTCTGGTGGTGATAGTTGAATCTGATCCCAGCAATGGAGGGAAGTGGTCCCAAGCATGAATAGCACCAGGTGGGAGAAGAGAGGAAGTTTTAGGGGTTGCAGCACCCAGGAGCCTAATGGATAATGTGCTGTTGGACCTGCAATGGGAACAGGTGGAAGCACAACTCAGAGGAATACAGGATTGATCAAGCTGTTGGTAAATGAAGTGTGGTGTCTTGCAGTCATTCTGGATGTGTCCGAGGAAGTTGGAAAATAAATCAAAAACCATAATGTACCTACCTGGTTGTTTGGTATTAAACATTGGTGAAAGGCCAAAAATTACTTCCTAACCTCTCTGGAAATTGTTTATGCTGTGAAGCATGAGATTGGATTTTCCCTTATTTTAACATATCTTGCAAAACTATATATGTTGGTCATAAAATTATTGAGCTCAGGTGGCATTGCTGGTTAATGTAGTAATGGGGTTTCTGAGCCTGTGCAGAGTTAGGTGTATACCACTGGCAAAGCTGTCATTTTTAAAATGAATCCTTGATTTCCAGTGCCCTATCACCAGCTCCCACAATGTGGGCAAAGGGGAATGGAGCCTTTGTCTTTTACTCATTCCCTTCCATCTCCTAAGTTAGGAGCCAAGTTCAGTTGTGTGTGGGAGTCTGGATGGTGCCTTGTCTCCCCTCGCCTATTTACACAGAGCTGGGTTCAGAAGACTAGCTGATGTGTAAGCATGTCCTCCCTCCTCTCCCCTTACCACACACACACACACACACACACACACACACACACACACACACACACAATCAAAGTATAGTTAGTATCTGTAGTCAAGTGAGACTGAAGACAGCTGTGGATATGTACTGAGGAAATAGTTTACCACGTTTCCTGCTTGGTTTGTAACTTGCAGCTATGAACTGTGTTGGATCCCCATGGTTTTTAGCCGTGGAGCTAGCCAAAAAGAGGCTATCACTGGATAACCTACTTAACATCAGTCTTTCATAAATAATGCTGTTCTGCTCCTTAAAAGTTATACAAGATACTATTACTTTTAAGCATACATAGGGCCGAAGGAGAAATGTGAGTGAGACCAGTCGCTGATTGCCTTTGCTGCAAATTTTAGAATTAGCACTATGTTAATGTGGTATTTTGTACATGTAAGATGATGTAGTTTAAAAATAGTTCTGTTGTTCATTTAACCAGTAAAATGCATTTATCCACAGGTGACCACACATTTTGCTTTTCATTCTTGTCGGAACAGCTTCCTGTCTCTTTCTGTGTGTGTGCTGCAGAGCAATGTTTCGCTTCAGTCAGACTGCTGCTTTGCCTTGTACCGTTAAACAGGAATTTTGGCTCACAATGGAAATGCTTGAAATTTAATTACTTACGAGAACCGCAGACCCATTGATTAGAAGCTTTTCAAATGTGATGTGCTATAAAAACTGTTACCTGTTTGAAATGTTAACTCATATTTTCTCACATGGCCCTGCCCCCAGTAAAGATTTTACAAAACCAGAACTTAAGTCTGTTCTTTCATCCCCATTTTATATATGCCTTCCACAGAAAGCCTGTTACAACATCCGTTTTTTTGAAGACTAATCCCTTTTAGTAGAGTTGATTTTTGTCATGAACAGTCTGTCTCAAATACTAGAGATGATTTCACATAACTACTAAATATTACTTAAACTACAATACAGTTGCTAATTCCTAAAATGCCAATACTCCTACAGATGCTCTCCCGTCTTTTTTATGTAAATATACTCCAACCACCCTGACCCATTTTCCCTATAAAAAATATGCAGCTCTGAAAAGGCTTATTTCTCGATTGACAGCTTCCTTGAAACCCAGCTCTTTGTAGTTATTGCTTTAACTCTGTATGGTCTGAAACAGCATCCAGAAAAGTTCTGGATTGGATTTCAGTGGGAAAGACTCCTCTTAGTTTAGCCAGTGATACAAATCTACAACAAAGAGGAAGTTTTGTTGGAGGTCTTAAATTGATATCATTCTGTTGTTGATTCCCTGAGGAATAGTTTAATGCAAGTTAAATAGAAGAAAGTGGAGCTTTAAAGTAGATTGAGTTCATCATAACGAAGATTCTCCAACAATGCTACTATTAGGTGAAGGTATTTGAAAAAAATTCGGCTGTCTTTAAATATGCCAGTTTTGTATTCGTGCTTCCTGAAAATATAATTGGATATGTTTTTGGGCATAGATTTTCATTCAAATGATAACTTGTCCCTTTTGTGGATGTTCAGTCAGCCCATCAGGCCATGCTGTACCTCCTGTTAATTAGATGTAATAAAAACCATCCATAACCTACAAAGCAGCTGGTAAACAGAAGCAGGTCCCCTTAATTGTTTCCTTCCATTGTGGCTTTTTTCCCCTTCCATTTGGCTTTTCTGGCTCTGTTAACGTTCTTGAAAGATGGATTTGTTTTCTATGTGCTATTTAAGAGAAGCTGGGACTGACAGGAATGGTTTAGAGAGATGGGGATTGCTCTATATTTTTTCTGAACGTTGGTCTTACTCCTCCATAAAGCTTTTGGAAACAGTCGCTTTCAGATTGACTTACACTTTGAACTTTCTCTGTAAAATAATGAAACATTCCTAAAAGATTCAAAGTTGTGTGTATTGAAGGGAAGCCCTCCTCCTAAAGTTCACACATCTGTGTGCAGATTTTTACCTACTGTTGATACAATTGACATTTTAAGTTTATTGTAACTACAATATTAAAGGGAAAAGTAGCTTTCTCCATTTTTTTCAGTTTTATTTGTGCTTCTGGTAGTGCTTTGCATGTAGTCAGTTTCCCCCTGTCTTTCGCATAGCAAGAAGGGACAGAAAAAAGCACTTGAAAGGAGAGGGAAAATATAATTATAAATCCATAAAAGTTTCCAGCGGGACTCAGACAGGTGTAGGATCTGAAACTAATTCTACCTTACATTTTGAAATTCACTAGATTTCAAATTGAGTGTTTCATCCCATGGAGAGCCAGAGCTAGTATAATATATTTCTCCTTCCCTTGATGAAAAAACATTTCATAATTAATCCCTGATTTGGATTCTGGCACATTCAGTGATCTGGTTTGTGTGAAGTGAAGTTGGCTCTTTGTGTATTGGAATGAATAAGAGAAAGGTAGTGCATTTGACACCACTTTCATAATTTTTGGTTAACAATAGGGTCCCTCCTTTTGCCTCCACCTTAACCCTATAATTCTGTGATGTTTAGCACTAAAGGCTGTACAGTTATTGGACTAAAATAGTGTGTGTGCAATACACTTTTATTTGAGCAGCTTGTTACTAGTAGACTAGAAGCTGGTGGTTCCAATTAAAATGGAAATTTTTTTTCCTGAAATAAAACTACTTTTAGTATTGCATTTATAGACAAGAATAAGCAAAAGGGTAAGTAATGTGCACTGTTTTTAAGACTAATATGAAGGTAAATATTGTGTCATATTCCATTAGGAATTCATTTTGTTATCAGAATAATTTTATATACTATAAACATTCTAGAAGGGATTCATGTTTCAGGAAAATATGAGAGCAGCATGGCTGAAACAGGGCTGAGAGACTAGAAAACTTGTATGTTCCCAACTCTTAACAGTTGCTGTTTGTGTTTTTAGATGAATTATTTAACTTATGCCTCAGTTTTTTTATCTGTAGAATGGGGATACTGCTTGTCCTCACAAAGGTGCAGAAGATTAATTAATATTGGTGCTCAGAAGATGAAAATACTGCATGTGATAAATATTTATCTTAATATTTATATTTAAATAAATCACGTTTATATTTATTCTTTGGGAAACTATGGCATCAGAAGGCTTCTTCTATTTTAAACTTTATTATAGTGACAGTTTAATCAGCCAGAATTGGAGAATGCATGCATTGCTCTGGGTATATTTATAGTTACCAGAGAGCACATAGAGGCAATAAAAATTAAGGCAAAAAAATCTGTCCATAAATCTTAATTGTGGCTTCATAAATGATTATTGGCGTCTTGCCCAATGTACATAAAAATAATGCATTGTCTCTCTTCAAATTAACCTGGTGCTTTTGTAAATATATAAAGACCAGGTGTGTGCATTTAGTTGCCCTTGAAACCAGTGAAAAATATTGATTTTTTTCCTATTTAAGGTTTCATTTTTATTCAGTTGATTCATATTCACAGGAAAATATAGCATGCAACTTGTAGAAAACACTGATAACAGCAGTTTCAATTCAAGTAATAGAAATAGGATCTGGATCCTGTTTCTTTTAATAGTCAGTCATATGACACTTCTCAAGAATATTTATATTCTGATTTATTCAAATCTGCTTATCTGATAACCTTAAAACATATTAACAAAAATTAAAACAAATTCCATCCTCACCAAAATAACTCCCTACAATCCCCATGCATCGCAGTCTCTCAAAACCCCAAATAAATAGGAGAACTTTGCCGGGTAATCTGAAGGTAATCAGACTTTGGTCTCTGATGGGCCATTTGGGGTAGTATATTCTGAGGGCTTTGCTCTTTTAGAACTTAGCTGTTTCTAGTTACTTTTTGTGTCAGGATTTCTTGGTTGGGATTCAGAATGGCGGTGACCCATTTATAGTTTAAGACCCATCAGAGAGTTGCATTTTGGAGTGTTCTGGAGAGAGAGAGAGAGAGAGAGCAGCTGCATTGCACCCATAACTGATTCGCAGAACTGAGATTTATCACGGTTCATGACAGGGAGACAGCCAGGAGGGAAACAGGCATCTGCATTCTGCACTGGTTTACGTTTCTCAGTGTTTTTTCAAAAACAGCCTTATGTAAAGGTGCACTGATTTGAGGTCACAAAGACACTACACACAGATCGAAAGAAGGTGCTCGTGGCTACTTACGCAATCTTGCGCTCCAGAAATTATCAGTGATTTAGACGCAATCCCATATTGTGGAACTAACGCACCTAGTCATAGGGTCAGACATCACCCCTGCTGCCCTCTCCAAATTGTCCCCCTATCAGTATCATTTCAGTTTTGTAGTACTGATCATCAACCACCTTGAACTCAGTTGAGCCCCAACTTCTGGCAAGCACTGGGAGAGTCAAGAGACCTTTCGTGTGGATGTAACAAAAGGCTGTGTCATTTGCATACTTGGCATAGCAGCCAGAATTGTAGCGTCGGAAGGGTGGAGTTGATTTAAATCACTAGTCAGAAAGACTCTATTTAATCATGGTTTTCTACATAAAAGTGCATTCTTGTTGGTTGTTATAACCTTAATACATATTCTTCACAACTCAGAGATAGATGTAGGTTTCATTTTTAGAAGGTACACACTCTACATTTTTAAACAGTGATTTGTTTTTAAAACTTTTCAGATTCATTTTCTGATATAGCTGTAAAACTAATGATTGTTTGGTTATTTCATTTACCAAAGGTAATTGAAGCAGATATTTATGAAGTCATTGGGAGGTGAGCTATCTCCAATTCTACAGGTTAATCATTAGTATTTGGAGGATTTTCTTGCCATGCTGTATTAGGAGGAGAACATCACCAGACAGACATTGAAATTGTTTTATTTAACTAAAACAACAACATTAAGTATTCTGGATTTTTTTCTTCAACAGCAAACATATAATATTTTAACAAAACAAGCGTATGTCCCTCGCTTCTCACATTTATCTCCAGACTTCTTCTCCTTGTCCAGATCTATTCCGCTCCCAACAATCTTCTATTCATTGAACTTTTTGAAACTTTGCACTTTTAGAGACTTAAGGGATTGATTCTGTGTACACAAATTTGCAGAGAGGGGACAATAGGGTTGAGGTCTGTTATTTCTCACCTCTATTTATTTATTTATTTATTTATTTATTTAAAAACATTTTTGTTATTAACAAGCATGTTACCTCTGAAGACACAAATCCACAGTTTGAGAACTGCAAAACTAAGCATCTCTGATGGTATTTTCTAGACTGAGCACTGAATCCCATTGGGTAGATAGAAAGATTAACCTAAATAATCTATACAGAAGCCCGTGGAACCTCATAAGATTGGGTCCCTAATCCATGAACTATTAGAACTCATTTACAAAACTTTTCTTAAACATTACATGAATATATTGTCTCATACTATAGAATTAGAATTTATAATTCCTATTCTATGATGAGATCTTTGAGCTATAATGTATCTTAGGTAAAACTATCTTTAGATAGATTTTTCCTCAAAAAGCATTTTATCAAAAAAATCCAATTTAAATAAAAAAATCCGATTTTATTTATTTATTTTTTAAATCATTGATTTTTATCCACCCTGAGCGTCAGTCTCATCTAGTGGCCTCCCATATTGAACAGGAAGGATGAGAGCGCAGAACCCTGCAAAACAGGAGAACCTCTGAGATAGATGAGTCCAATACTACCCTTTGGGATCTCTGAGAGGAAAGAATGAACCACTCCAGCAATACCATCTACCACAATCGGAGTTCAGTAGTATGTGATTGTTGAGAGATCTTTTAAAAAAAAAAAAAAAAAGTGTGGACAACTGACCATCATCCATTTCTAGAAGACAATTTTCAGGAGGTGAGACAGACATGGTTTTCTTTCCATATTCAGGCCTAAACTCAGATTGAGAAGGAAGTCTAAGAAGTCAAGAGAATTTCAGAAAAGAGTTGCCTCTTCATAAACAATACATATATTTTCCCCAAAAAGCAGTGTGAGACAGGGAAATGTGTGCTTGGGAAGACTGGGGTGCTGATTTGGAGGGGAGGCTAGTTACATAGTCAATATTCATAACTTCATATACAAAAACGATACATGCGTACAACATGCAAAACAAATAGAATAATCATATTCAGCAAAGCAATTCAGCAAAAAAAAATTTTTCCAATGACACCTCACATGACTTATCTTGCATAAAATCATAATTATGTCATAATCATATCACCGTGAAGAATGAGGTGCAGTGTCACAGTGGTAGTAAGATTTTTTTTTTCTTCAAAATCTGATGTGAGCACGTTCATCATGTAAATTGAATCTTTTCATTGATATGTTTTCACGAGTCACTATTTGGTTATTGGGGAGCTAGTTCAATTTGTTCTGCTTGAAAAGAAGAAGCTTTAACAAAGAAAACAATTACATTTTCTTTTTGGCTGACACCTTTCTCTGAGTAACATTAGGAAACTTCTTTCAGCTGTGCAACCAAAAGTACAGATCTGTGTTTTGTTATACACCTTTTGGCGCATATGGGAACATGGGTATTGCGATACTAAATCAGACCTGAGGCTCATCTAGTCCAATATCCTATCTCTGGTGGTAGCCAGCATATCAGAGGAAGGTATAGGAACCCCACAGCAGGCAGATGTGGGATAATCTAACCCTCCAGCCCACCTCCTCTAGCGCCTACATATTAAGTCACATCCTAATCTCTAATAGTTAGAGTGGTTTAAGATCTGAAGCATGAGGTTTAATATTCCTTCCAAAACTTTTGTTTTGGAATTATAATTCTGGATGATATTGTTATCCAGGTAGTCCCTGTCAATTTTATGAATGTACTGCTGGCCAGGTCCTGGATCAAAAGTTAAGGATACCCCCAAAGAAGAGGATCTATAGTTACATTTCCTTTGAGCATATTATAGATCAGTTGTTTCTCCAGAAATCATTTTGAGGGTGCAATTTCCCAAGGTCACTATTCCTACTTTCCATTTGTTTAAGTGTACTTGGTGTGCAGTAGAAATATAGGGGAGATAAGAAAAGCTTTATTTTTTTAGAGAGACTTTGTCAATAAGTATGTCACACTGTGTTCTAAGGTAATATGTCTCACTGGTAGTTTTTAAACTTTCCCTGTTAACAAATAGTAACATGGTCACTTCTTCAATTGGCGAAATAAGATTCAATTCCTGTTGGTAACCAATGAGACTTCATTTAGAATACAACCTCTGTATTAGTGAGTTAGCCAGCAGAACTCTTCCTTCTGTAATAATTTAGCTTTATTTAGGGGGAAAAAAACAAACATAAACCCCCCCAATTTAAGTCATAACTTTCAGGGGAGAGTCTTCGTATCCTAGGGAAAAAACAAGAGCAAAGTTAATATATTGACTACTTCTCAGAGTAGTATTTTTGAAATAAGCCTGTTGCAAAGGGATATGACTATATAACCATATGTAACCATTATAAGCAAAGCGTGACTCCTCGTATATTTGACTTTTCAAATCTCTTTACAGAGAATTAAAATGGTCTGTTTGTTGGACTTAACGATATATCTGAACACTTTCCTGAAAGCAGTCCAAAAAGGAATCGCTATTATATATAAACGTTGACACTTTTTTTGCTTCTTTTAATGCTTTTACTCTGAACCAATAAGCTAATTTATTAGCGATAATGAGTGACTAGAATTTTCATGGTCTGATGTACACCCATATTATATTAATGTTTAGTTAAGTCATAGAAGATAGAGTTCAGTGTGGTTTTGGATTGTCCATTCCCCTTCCAACACTTGAAATAATACCTAAGATACACTCATCTGTTGTTAAACTGATATTACTCTTGGTCTTTATTTAAAAAAAAAAAAAAAAAAAAACATTTATCTTTTCATTTGTCTATCAGAAACACTGCCCAAGAGACGGTTTCCCCCAATAAAGGAATAAAAATCTTTCCTTAGTAGCAATAAAGATGAAATCCCCACCTCCATGTCAACCAGATCCTTTAGGTCCCTCTTGGGCTCCATGATGTAATTCCAGCCTTTGGGATCCCTGTTCACTCAAGTGAAGTGGTGAGCATGTGAGTTGTCAGTTTCTGCAAAATGTAAGTTTTCATTTAAAAATTGTGGCCTTTACAGCTGCAAAGAAAAGTTGTTGTTTTTTTCAAATAAAAACCAAATCCAAACTGATGCCTAAATGGACAGATATATCAACCAAACCCATTTGGCTGAGTGTACGTACAAATGGCTGAATTTACTGCAATAACCACTTGAAGTGAACTTTAAAAGCAACTGGGAAGAGACTGCTTATCTGATTACCAGGCAACCTAATAGCAAAATGCTCACATTCTCTATATTTGAGCACTTTACAAAATAAGATAAGACCAGAGCACTTATTCAAAGCTGGTTTAATGAATCACAGTAAATGTTGAAGACTGTAGCAGGCTAACTTGTCTTATTTTTTTTACTGCTGTCATAAGCTACATAGTTATTTGGAACAGTCAGAGCTCCAACTTCAATACTAGGCTCTTGCAGCCAACTATTACTTATCTCAACTAACTATGAGCTTGTGCTTATTAGGGATATTGGTTGAATGTTGCCAAACAATATTAAGTGGCTACTTTTTCTGTAATTCGTTGCTAAGCGTCTCACTGGTTATATAGAAATTCAAGACTATTCCATTCAGTGGTCTGGTTAAGTGAGGCATCCACAATGGCATTAATGGGGAAAAATGACACCCTGCAGTAAAAGGTTGGGGGGGGGGAGAGGAATAAAGATATGTTCTTACATGAAGCATCTGCATTTTTTAATTCTTCGATTGTACGTAACTTTCATTTCCTCTTTGTATTGTACTTGTTTTTCTCAACGGTTGCCTCATAGACTTCACAAAAGGTGTGATTGGACCATTCTATGGCCAAGTCCAGGGTTAAAGAATTTTTAAAGCCATGTAATAGTTTGGCCTTATGCACACATGCCAGACCTTTTTTTGTTATCACTTGGTTTGGTGACCACCCTCTCCCCGAAAAAACCATGGCCCTTGGGGAGAGGTTTGAAGGATATTTATGTGTCTGGTCAGTCTTTTCTATTGTATTGTCTCTGTAGTTATGGGATGGGCACCTTTAGGGACTTTTATCAATTTTAAATGAATTATGGTAGCCAAACATGGTTGTTTTGGGAGGATGGACAGGACTTACCGTTGCTTTCTGCTGACTATTTGGGGGGGGGGGGGAATTAACATCAAGTAAACAGAACCACCAAGGGATATACAAGGGACTTTCACACACAAGTTAGAAGACCTCGACTTTGCAGATGATGACAGCTAGCTATCCTATAGTCAGATACATGCAAGCCAAAATAAATGATCTCCGGGTCTGTGCACAATTAGTACAGATGAAAATCAACAGTGAGAAAACTAAAACCGTGAGAATCAACACACAAGAAGCACCGATAACACTTTCTGGAACTGAAATAGAAGAGGTCTGATATTTCACGTAACTTGGCAGCATTGTAAATGCAGCAGATGGAACAGATGAAAATATTAAAGCCAGACTAGTGAAAGCCAGACACCCATTTGTAACAGTAAAGCTAATCTGGAGAAACAGAAACCTTGCCCTCCCAAATTAAACTTTGAATATTTAATGCCATTGTAAACTTGGTCTTACTGGATGGTGCTGACACTTGGAGACTTATTAAAACATTGCTGTCTAAACTCCAACTGTTCATAAACTTAGACAAATCTTCAATAGCAGATGGCCAGAAAAAATCACAAACAAAGAAATCTGAAGGAGGACAAAACAGAAACTGATAGGACAGGTTCTAATGGAATGAAAATGGAGGTGACTAGTACATACATGGAGGAAAGACCCAAACAACATAACAAGAGAGGCATTAGACGGGAACCCCCAGAGCAAGAGGCAACAAGGTAGATCAAGCTTAACATGGAAATGAACAATAGAAGCAGAATAGAAAGCTATCAAAATGACATTGGAAGACGCCAAGACTGCAGCAGGAGACTGGCAAAGATGGAAGGCAGCAGTGAGGGTCCTTATGTTCTGGCATAAGAGAGAGAGAATTCATTTTAAAGCTAGGCTACTTAGAAGCATTTTGACGAGGAGAGCCCCTCCCTGTAGCTTTATCTGTGTTCTGTGCATAGATGTGATTGGGAAGGTGAGTTCTAGGGAGTGCATGTAACTTGGGGGGTTAGGGGGCTTGCGGGGCAGCAGGGCGATGGTCTCATAGAGCAGCTTAGAATAAATAGATGGCAAGGAATTTGTATTAGCTTTGACTGTGAGCTGTTTTGAAGTTTGGTGCTGTCTGTTGTATAAAATTTGCTTAATTTTTTTTTGCTGAAATTGAAAGGACCCCTTCTTCCCTAATTCAAGTAGCGTTTAACTAGTTTTGACATCTCCTGAAAATAACCGGAATCAAATTAATTCAGTTGGATTCCAGCTTCCTGGTGGTTTGGGGGGCAAGGAGGGAGAGCTTTTTTTTTCCATTCTGTGTCTTGAGGAAGTTGAGACTATGTAAAGAACATATTCCCACAGCACTGAGGGGTTCAAACAAAGCTATTTC
Source organism: Trachemys scripta elegans (assembly GCF_013100865.1). Lineage (NCBI taxonomy): Eukaryota > Metazoa > Chordata > Testudines > Emydidae > Trachemys > Trachemys scripta. The sequence goes on along the minus strand of NC_048312.1, from coordinate 20,487,102 downwards.
CGTTTGGAAGCAGGCTGCTGGATTGCAAAGCAAGGCACAGGCTACTGCCTGCAGGCATTGTGAGTCCAAGCACGTACACTTACATCACCATAGTTTGAACTTGTATTTTGTAGAGTTTGTGTAAAAAGAGCTGACACCGGGTAGGAAATGAAGATTCGGGGGGTCAGTAGGGCACGGAGAAGCAGCATTTGTTACTTTGCATTTGTAATGCAAAATCTTCATTGGTTTGACAAGAAACTGTCTTGCATGATTTAAGTTGCATTGTCTTTAGTTTTTATCCTGTTTGGTATTGTACATTCTTTTCTGATTGAGATTAAATAAGAGGGAGTGATTAGAATTAGCCTTTTGTGAAAAGGTGTGATTGGTATTACTGTTGTGAGGAAAAAGGTTGATTTATCTGCTGTTTCTTGGATTCTGTGACTGCAGATTGTTTCAGTTTTAGTGTAATATCAAATATAAAGCAATAGCAGAGCTGTCTAGTCCAGTTAAGGGAGGGGTTCATTTGACATATAGAAGTTTACATTTCTTCATATAGGTCTCAAATGATAGGTCGGTAGATGCAGTTTCCAACTGGTTCTTAAATAAAAGAATCTAAACTCACTGCCATTCATTTGGGTGGCAGTAACCTCTTTACCATTATTTTCCTGACAGCAGCCAAGTGCACAGTGATTTAGAAAGGTCACTCAGGCATCTTGTTCCTAACTTCCTTTGGCAGAGGCCGTTGACTCTTTTCAACAACTTTGTGTACAAACTCTTGTGGAATAAATGGAATTGTTTAATTGTTCCACTTAGCTCCTGATTGGGACAGAAAGATATGGGGTGTGTGGGATGGCGGAGTGCAGAAATAAGGATTTTACTTTTCAGTCTTACTCAAAGAACTGGTTCCCTGCCATGTTTCATGTCCGGGTATTCCAGTGGCTCATCTTTTGAACAAGAATTAGTATTGAGTTTGCATAATATTTTGTATCAGCTACCTCTAATGAAAATTATCACCTTATTTGGAAAGGAAATATCTGTGCTCATTGATTAGTCCTTTTGCGTAATTAGTAATACAGTAGAATATGAGAAAATCCGATCTTCCCATGCTTTGAAAACATATCATAGCAGCTTGGCATATTTTAAGAGTTCCAAAATGAGACCAGTAGTATGTATCTATAATTTGTTTCTGCTTGTGTCTTAACATGTTCTTCACTTAAACATTACTATCTAAAAGGAACACAAAAGCATTCGCTAATGTGTATCATGTATCTTTTGCGGATAAGAAGTCAAATTAATTTCCAGAACTAATCTGTCTTTCCTGTGCTGGTCTATTTCTCACCCTCAGTAGTGTTGGATTCTGATCTCTGACCATTTCAGCACTGAGGCTGAAGTAGTTTTCAATTGCATCTCCATTTCTAAAGTGCTTTGGCATTCTTTTGGTAAAAGGTACAACATAAATAATATTATTTTTCTAATCACTTCAGTCAAATTCTAAAGCAGTATTAAATGGTAATCTACTATCATTTATAGACTCCTTTTTTCCCTTAAAGAATATTGACATCACAAACTTCAGCAGCAGTTGGAATGATGGGTTGGCCTTCTGTGCAGTCCTCCATACTTACCTCCCAGCTCACATTCCGTATCAAGAACTGAACAACCAGGACAAGGTACAGTATTATAATATCCAGTTTAGCCTATGCAAATTGAAAATATAGTTAAGCTTAAAAAAAAAAACTTAGGGCAGATAAAAAAATACATATAATGGATGGGCATGTAACAGGAGACACAAAATTGGGATTAATTCCTTGCATTAAAATTTTAAAAGGGAGCATGACTATATTACTTAAATTAGGTAAGGGTGGTTATAAAATTAAAGTTTATCAATTATTTGAGGCCATTGGACAAACAAGAACTTGGGGACATATGTAAGAAGACTTTAATGAGCGAACATAAATTTAAGGTGAGGAGATAACAAACGGTGGGTGGAAAGGGCTTTCAGTTGAGGTGATAGCATTCAGTAGTCTTTAACCAAAATGTTCACTGTCATTTAATGTTAAAGGTATGAAATTCAGGAACTTGTGTGCTTTGGAGTAGTTTATTCCCTTTTTTGGGTGATAGGAGGATTTTTTTTTTGTTGAACATGCTTCCATCCCATATTGCTCAGGGTGTTTATTGCTTTCCTCTAGAGCAAAATTTAAAATCAGTGTGTTAAAGGATAAAAAGTTAAAGATAAATTGGGAAAAAGAATAATCTCAATTTCTTCCAGTGTGTTGTAATTAGTACCCACAGAGACATCTTCCGGAGATGCATTGTTAATAATCTCCGTAACAAATGCAAAAGAAAATTCTTAACACACAGAGATAATGTATTACTTTTGCCATTTTTGTGGACAAATAACTAATTTTTTGCCTTAATGGATCCCCTGATTCTTATTGTTCAGTCCATTGGTATATATTAAATAATCATTGTTTCGTAATATCTTATGTTTTCCTTTTTTCTCTTTAAATATCCTCTTTACAGTCCTCTGTTTATTCTAAGACTTAGTGCTGCAGATTTTTACTTGTGTAGATCTATATTTTACTTGAAATTCAATTTAATGTTTATCACATATCCATATGGATATTAAAGTTATATCTTTGGTTTTACGTGAACACTAAGGCTGGTAAGAGCTAAGAGAAGAATCCTCCATGAGGTGCGTTGGACATTGGCATAAAGATTTATTTCACATGGTATCTGTTACTACTCTGAGGAGTGCTACAGGATTACCTAGAATAGATTAATAAAAGTATATACATCCCCTGAGTGCATCTCTTCCACCTCTATAAAAGTGGCTACAAGGACCTCTTATCGATTACCATTGCCAATCTATTGTACTTTTATCAAATGAAGTTTTAAAAGTTATAGTTACCTCTTATTTGAACAGTTCCTCTAATGGTTGAAGTTTAGAATCTTATTAAACGTACTGTTTCCCAAACTTTGCTCAATAGTCACTTATTCTCCTTATTTGATAACATTTAATTTAAAATGCAATCCCTTTTAGCTGCATCTTTCTTATACATACAGATGTAAAAACATATCCCTCTCCAGAATTAACAAAATCCTTTCCCTACTTATCATTTGATGCTTTGGCTTTTGGGTCTTTTTGTATTTTATCTGTGGCAAATTATAGTCCCCAGTTATCACTATCTATTCTAGCATTGTTGAAAAATCTTTACCCCAATCCAGCAGGTAGTAAATACTTCCTACAGGCATTCAGGTATCCCTTGTACAGAATGATGCCTGAGATACATCTTTATAAAAGTAGTTTAGTTATAAACCGTAGCTGAAGTCAATACAGGGTTTTATTAGAAATGTTTTCAAGCAGCAAGTCCGTTTACATTTTAAGTAGTTTTCCTTCTGTTTTCATATAAATGTTGCATTACATTTACAGAGAAGAAACTTCACTCTGGCCTTTCAGGCAGCTGAAAGTGTTGGCATCAAATCTACTCTGGTAAGTGTTAAGTTGAGTGGATAATGTCCTATTTATAAAATGCCTTTTATACCTTGCACCATGAAGTTCTGTGACAGAAAGATTACTGTGTTTTGGGCCTGAAGCAATACAATGAGGAAGGTTCATTTGCCCCAGAGTGATTTGAAAAATGGTTGTATATTTTGTATGAAGGCTACTTCTCCATACAAACATTACTGTTCTCCTGAATTTTTTTGTTGTATTTCTTGGCTTCTTCCTTGACAGGGCAGGTATTTTGTCTTGTGACAAACTATAGCATATAAAGAAACCATTTATATTCAGAACAATACAGCCAAGCTAAAGTAGAGTCCAGGTTAACTGCTCGCAGATATTCTGGCCTGAAAAGTCTGCAGGGCAGACATACCAGGCTTTTTACACAGCCTGGTATGTGTCTGTGCGGGTGGCTTAAGGAACTGTGGGTACAACGTACATTCTAGATTTGTTTACATTTCAAATGGTTTGAATTTATTAGAATTCTGAAGGTACAAATCAAACCCATGAAAGTTGGTTTCTTATTCAATAAAGTGTGAAGGTCATGATTTCTGTGGTCCATCTATTAGACCAGCAAATGGTCCAAAATATTGTTGGATAGAGAGGCTTTCTTTTTCTTCATAACTGAGCACTGGCAACATTAATAGAAAATTGGATACTAGCTCTGTAATAAATTAAGTTTTTAACTGTGAAACTGTTTCTCTAACTAACAATAGTTAAGAGGCTTTGTAATTCCTATAAGAAGAAATTCCTGGGCAAAGTTGAAAAGAATTACTAATTGTCATTATGAACATAATTACCAGAAGAGGAAGACTTTTCTGAAGCCATGGAATTGGAAGAAACCCAAGCCCTGGTAGATGTCTCCAGCAATTCAGCTAGAATTGCCAGGACCAGAAAAAGGATTTAAATAACTAATTAGGACTTATGTAACTTGAATTCTAGCAAAGCTGCCATTGAGTTAGCGACTCACAATGCTATATAGTCAGACATTTAAAAATAACACTTTCCTTGATCCTTATCAAAACCTCTGACTAGCCATTGTATTTGTTCACAATGGAGATACAACTGCTGAGTATTTTTAAATACCTCAGAAGCTAGTGATTTTGAAATGTGAAGTTTTTTACCAAATGCAGATGTAAAAATAGACTATTGAGAGCAGCTGTAGAAATGCCTACATGCAGTTAGCTCCAGTAAAATGGCAGTTTCCTCTCCTTTGACATTACAGTACATAACAGTACTGAGCAAAATGGAGATCTTTCCTTAAGCCTTTCTCAGAGTGGGAGCTTTACAGCTTTGATGAACACTACATTGACATGAACTTGCAAGGTGGTCATTTTTAATTTTGATCTTCTTTTTGTGACAGGACATCAATGAAATGGTGCGAACTGAGCGTCCAGACTGGCAGAATGTCATGCTGTATGTTACAGCAATTTACAAATACTTTGAAACTTGAAACCTTGTTAATCCAAAAGATTTGCAGAGTGGAATCATCACTAGCTGCCAGACAGAAACGTGACTGAAATGCTAATCCCAGATTCATTAAAATCTGGCAACATTCATGTCCCTCAACCTTCAGTGACGCTATCATGGATTGTCTCAAACTATTTCAGGCAACAAACCTTGGAACACAGGTTAGAAGCAAGAACTTTTTACCAGTGTACTAGGCATATCCCATGGTATTGCGTTATCCAAATTAATTACGTAGCCTAATAAGACTGGCCTTCTAGGAACTGCCTTTACATCCAGACTTCCTGAAGTTTTCGTATTTTCTTGAGAGACTGAGGTGTATAATGCTGTAGCATATACAAAATTGAATGTACAGCTAAAACTATGAGAAGGGAAAGGATGAAACAGCATCAAAATGAATTTTCTCTACTATCAGAAACCACAGAGTCTGGGTGAATATTCTACCCACTACACCCCAATACAGTAAAAATCTTAATAGTAACTGAAGTTATTGCCTTAATTATTTTTCCTCCTCTCTAATGTGCACAATATTCAAGGGAAAGGAGCTTTTATTCTGTCAGGCTTACTTGACTGCAGAGTGCTCTCAACACCCGGACAAACCTGGCACAGAAGAATTCTTCAGTGTAAAGCTCTGTTTAAGCCTACCTCTGACACACAGTAACGTGGCTTCCAACTTTATCTAATGGATTATAAGGACTAGCACATACAATTCCTGGCTTGAAGAGTATACTGTACTTACATGGAGTTATATTTCATATAATTTTCTGTGCTTCCGTTATAACTGAGATTAATCAAGAATTTATCCTTGTGGAACTTGTCTCTATCCTCTTCTTCCTTTGCCTGCATAGCACACGGAGAAATGCCGACCTTTCCTTTACAGCACTATAAGCATACAGTATCTCTGATCCCAATGGTGGAATTATACCAGTGGGATATCTCCCTCTACAGAGAAGATAATTGTCAGTAATGGGATGTCCAGTTTTGCAGTGTTCCATGTACACTTTTCTTTGGATCTTGCAGATACTGGTCTGACTGAAAGAAAGCAAAACACGCTACGAAGAGAACTGCAGTGGGATTTATTTTTATGTAATCCTGTTCCAATCTGGAATATCGTATCACAAAGACTAATACTCCTGAAGAAAGAATGAAAAGCTTTGGTCTGCTCAGATTGTATTCTCCTAAAATGCACCTCAGTTCATGTGGCAAAACTCTCTGGGCAAAAGAGCTCAAGCAAGTGCCTTAAATATCCTTGAGTTGGTAGACCCTGGAGCTCCAGGGCACTGTGCAAAACAGTAGGAACTCAGAAGGATTTCTAGTGGCAAACAGACATGTATTCTTAATGATTTTTGTAACCCTGTACTTGTCAAACCAAGGGAAGGCTTTCACCCTACCATTGTGTTCCTGCCTCTTACTTCCCTACATGGTTAGCAACAGTTAAGCCACAGGAAAGAGCCTCTCTTTAATGTTGAGCTGAAGGTTTCATTTAATGACCACCTTTATAAATACACTTAACCTACCAACAGCTCTGTTCGAAACAATGATTCTGTTATTCCTATTGTGTGCCTATAACTCTTATGGACAGTTTGAATGAATAGATGTTAACAGCTCAGTGAATACAACTGTGCTTGGCAACTATTAGTGCTATCAGGAATGAAAAAAACACTGATTCAGATCAAAACTGTATAGCCAGTCAGAATAGCTAGCGCCCTGAAGAATGTAACCAATCTGAAGAGGGGGCATTTCAGCATGCCTCTGGCATTTAAACAAACCTCGCACCTCTTAACTCCTATATTATAAAGCTCAACTAACTCTTAAATTCTGATCAGTGTCTGGACAAATGTCTTGAGTGATGGGGGCAGAGGGAAGGGTTTATTAAATGTCTGGTAAATAACCATTTAGTCCATAGAGAGGACACTTGGAGAAGTTTCCAGAGAAGCTGTTTCTGGTGACTACTTCCTCTCTGATTGGGAGGCTAATGTTAGGCAAGTAGCTAAAAATTCTCAGGCTGTGAGTAAACAGGCTTGAAGATCCTCGGCAACCAAGAGAAAACGGTTGCAGAAGAGACTTCAAATAAAAAAATCTTCATAAGATTTGAATAGAAAGAAGTGGGAAATGTACACTATCACTATCACAAACTGCTGAAATCCCATTTCTGCACATCTATGCTACGGGAGGCTGTTCTCTTTTCCTTATGAATTTAAGTTGTCTATTTACAGTTGCATCATTTTATTTATTACATTAAGATTGAAAAAAAATTATAATTAAAAAGATAGCACTCCTCCTTCTAAATTCACTAGTAACCTATTGCTTTAACATAGTTTGAGCCAAGGACTAATTTTAGCTATTTTTTCTGCAAAGTGGTGTCTGAACTTTAGTTGCCTGGAAATCTGTCATTAATTGTAATAATATTGATCATGTAAACATCCATAAAAAAGGAACTCCAGTTTTTTCAAATATATCTAATTAGGCAACATGACAGAAGCATTAAGAATCTGCAGAGATGGAAGTTTTGAAATAATAAACACAGACCTTCATTAGAAATGAAGAAATCTACAGATTGCTTCTTGGCGCGATCTGTCTGTTTTGGTGGGTTTGTTTTTGTTTGTTTGTTTTTTTTTGTTTTATCTGAAGTTTTACTTGGTGTTGATGGTACACAAGTATTGGAGTCAGATCTGGAAAGAGGTATGAGGCTCCATAAAGAAATTTCCTAGAGACACATCTGAGCCTTTACAAATAAAATACTGTTCTTCTGACACAATGAAAGGATATTCAAGAAAGGGATGCAAGAAATAAAACAAACTGAACCCTGGTACACAGTAACAGAATGTTCAGAAAGGCGGAAACAACAAATCTCTCCTTTTGCTAATTGGAAGAATGACTTATGTAACCTTTCTGGATAGAAATAATACACTTCAGTATGGTTCCAAGTCATACTTCACCCTGAAAGGGCCAGTTCTGTTCACATTGTAGAGCGCAAGCTTCTTGCTGTTTGACTTGATTTTTTTGTTCTGTTTAGTATATGTAAATGTATTCCAAATGCCAAACAATGTATGGTAGATTTATTTTGATTGCATTTTAGTATGTGCCTTGCAAATGCCTGTGTTTTAGTAGGTCAGTGTTATTCATGTCCATCTCTATAAGAGGTGCACATAACCAAAACAGCTTGGACATGTTTATGCAGATTTGGCTCTGTTGCTGTCTGGATAATGTTAAGTGAAACACATTCCAATGAATGTAAAGATGTCAGTATCCAGTCAGGTGTGTGTCAGATTTGTTTAATGTTCATAGTACATCAGCAGCGAACTGAATGAACAGTTGAAGCTTTTTCTTTACCTTCAAGTAGCATCAAAGGAGGAATAACTTATTTTTTAATATTCAGACAGACGGTCTCCAGAATTCTTTGATGTCCAGAGTAACAATAAAAAGGTGATGTGAACCTTCAGAATCGATGAGATACAACTGATTGGGTTTTCAGGTATTTAATATGTTTAACTGAAAACACTTATCCATTAGTTTTGGCCATGTAACTCAATGGACCTCATAATGACCTTTCACTACAGCAATACCTGCTAGAAATTCTAAGCAGAAGCTTCTAATTGAAACTGGAGCCATGGAGAGGCAACCCAGAATGCTGTATTAATAATTACATGATATCCTGTTTAAAGAATAAAATGTCATTCTTTGCCTTATTTATATTAAACATTGTTTCTGCCAGTTATATATTGCATTTATCAGAGAGTGATAGATGTCTTCAGATTAATAATATGTTGTCCCTACCTTTCTGTGCTCCTGAAAAGTCAGCCAACCTGCTTTGAGAGGTCTCTAACTTGCCAGGGCGATGAAACCAAATTCAGCTGTTACACGGGTGTAAATCCAAATGAACCCCATTGACTTCAGTAGTTATTCCTGTTTTACACCTATGAAGAGAGCAGAATTTTGCCCACTAAGTCTAATATGGTGATGCACGCACAGCTGTGGTTTAAATAGTTGTAATAAAGATGTGCCTCAGGAGTTGTCAAAGTGACAGCAAAATCTCTATGGTGTTTCATATTTGTTCCCTGTCAATGACCTCAACATCAACTCTCATCTGCCCCCGCCCCACCACTCATTCTACCTCTGACATTATCAACCATTCCAGACAATAAAGAACCTGGTAGTGACAGCAATTTTGTTGATCGTATGGAAGGTAGAACAGAATGTTTTATTGCTGCATCTCTAGTTTCTGTACAATTCTGACAAAGGTATAAAATGTTCTGACCATAAACTCTGCTTTAAACTAACAAATAGGAGCATATGCTTTTTCAAGATTTTGTTTTACCAGCTGTGTTCTGCTCATGGTTGTCTTAAGAGCACTGCTTGCCTGTCCATTGACAAGCTGACGTCCCTTTCACAGCTTGCTCCAAGAATGTCAAAACCGTAGTCCATATCTGCCCTGATTCAATACACAGCCCCAAATAGGCTACCTGTGGAAAAGGGCATTATAGTCGTCATATATCTACACAAATTGCTTGCCCCTAAGTTTTTATGATCTTCCTAACTTGATGTGATCAATGATTTTTAACTTTGACTCTTATTTCATGTCCCTCCAAACCACATTGTTGGCTACTGCTACAATGCCTTGCCTCAGCTGAATGGCTAATGTATGAATCCCTGGGAAAGTTGACACCAACCTGAATTTTAAAGTAATTGTCATCTCTGTGCCCCAGAGATGACACCATTCATTGTGCTTCCTCTTGCCCGTTTACATTGATTGGCCAAATATAAGTCAGATCATTTCAGCTCTTCAATTGACACCTATTTCCCCCTCACATCAAGAAATGTAGTACATAGAGCTTACATCTCACTGTAATGCTTGTCTGCTGCTTTTGCATTTAAATCCTTAACTCTTCAATAAATGAAAATACTGTTAGACATTTCTAATTTAATGGCCCCAATTAAAAAAGTGTATCTAATACTGAGTGTACCCAATACTGAGTGTACCCCTCAGTAGTTTTTCTGCTTGTTTCTCAATGAGAGTTCCTATGCTCAAAGGATGAGCTGCTTGCTGTAGTAGAAAGGGTTATGAACTGCTATGTTTAACTTAAAATAAATCTGTTAGGGTTCAGCTGGGTTTGCTGGACATTTCTACGAATTTATTCAGCTCTGTCCGCTCTTAATTTTATCCTGTAATAACTAGGTCAGTGTTGAGTACATTTGGTAACTGTCAAAAGGTCAATGTGCTCGGGTCTGGGAACATTTGACTAGTTCATTCTGGTGACTAAATGATTTAAAAAAATCTTTTTTTAATGTGATTTTGTATTAAGAGCTTGGCCATTAAGCAGAATACTGAAGTGGGTCTCTTATTTCTTGTGTATTCCATGCTTCCCAGCTTTTACAGTTGGAAGATCTTCAACTGTTTCAGCTTGACAGGATTACTCTCTTGGTCTGTGTGAATTAATTACCAGTATATGTAATTCTTTTCCTTTCACTAGAAGTTGTTTCCCTACACCTAAACTTGAATAATACTTAGCTATGGGAGCCGGGTGCCTTTGCATTTTTCTCCAGTTTGAAGTGCTTTATTTTTCACTTAAAAGGTTCCTGACCCTAATTGATACAGGGTTGTATCTGCCATTGAGTTGCATGCAGATTTCCTAGTGACTTCAGTGAGAGTTCTGAGTGCAGAACAATAGTAGGACAAGTCGCTTACAGAATATTTTGTGGCACCCTTATTGTGGTTAAATTTATTTCCCATTGTCATCCCCATTTTCAGAGGTTTGTAGTGTGGCCAAAATCACTCAGTCTAGGCTGAAACTTGGTATATAAGCTCTCACCTGGGGAGTATCCTTCGGTTTAATAGTATTTTTGAAGAAATAGTTTGTATTTGTTATAGAAACTAAAGGAAATGTCATGGGTTTAGAATCGTGCTTTTCTAATGCTTTTGAATTTTAAACTGAGAATTTTGCATATAGTGCTAGAATATGAACTGGACTTTTTGGAGGGAAAAGATTAAAAAAATGACTCGCTGTGACTCCACTGTGGATAAGCAACATGTTAAGTTACGTGCATTTCCTCTTTCCAGTGAATAATATGAGTAATTTTAATCGTGTGCACTTCGTGTGTTTGTTTGGTAGCTAGAATGCCACAACAGACAGTTATTGCTGCATAAGAGCCCCAACAGTCTATCCTATACACAAGTCACGAACCAAGATTTTAAAGGATAGACTGAATTGGCAACAAAGGAACAGTTAATGTTTGGTCAAAACTCCACTTCACAAAATCTCTCTCTCTCTCTCTCTGCTTCACTTCTTTCAGGTAAATATGTATTTACATTAAGGTGAATTTCAGGAAATGGGGACATATGCATGACAACATACCCAAGTAACTTATACATGTAAAAATTACATAGTGTTTCCAAACTATTTTAAAATGTGTATCATTAAATATTCAGTTTGTTACAACCTATTCTTACTAGTTTAATGTAGATTTGCTTTTAAAATCTGCACCTCTTCCATGTTTCATCTGCTAAAGTTTGCTTGAACAAAAAAAAGCCTTTGTTTTCCCATTGGTTAATACAAATGAAAAGTATGAAACTGCTAACTGGGATATGGAGCATTTCCCCTCTAGATTGCCAATTCAAATCCAGCTTAGGCAATCATGACTATCTGAAGGTTGTTCAGTCAACATGAAATGAATTGGTGATCCAGTTAATAGTGGGCAGGTGTCAACATCAGGAAGTCACAGAATGATGCTAATTTGCACCACCCAAAAGGATGGACACTGAACTGCCTTCTGACCCTTAGAAGTGGTACCTTCAATTCCAGTTTGAGGTAACTGGCAGAGCAGTGTGGGAAGCTTGTCCCATCCCCACCCATTCTACCCCCTGTGTTGAGAAAGAATAAGATAATTTTATTGCCATCTCCTTCAGTCTGGCATCACAAGCATTATATTTGCTGACAAAGTGGCCCACAACTTTGATAATGACACCACTGCTTGGAATATTATCACTTGGCATAACTGCTCTAGAGAGAATTGGAATGTTCCATAGCTTTTAACAATCATGAAAACAGAAAACTGATTTTAAAAAGGCCTTTCCCTGCATTCTTCCTAAATTTTATTTATTTGTGTGCTTTTGCAACATGACTGATCACCCTAGCAGTGATTGGGTTGAATGAGGGTAACAGTTCTAGTTCTATGCAAAAAGCACTTTCCCTTCATATTTAACCACACATTCTATTGATAAAACGGAAAAGGCTTCAAGAAATGTCTGAGCTTTAAGTGCATAGTTGTGTCATAGATTTGACTTTACAGTCTGAGTGGGGTAAAATAGTATCTTTTCTCAGCTTCCCTTCCACTTGGATCTGAGACTTGGAAGCAGAGGAGGAATCCAAAATTGTTTCAGTTAGACTGAAGCCTGGTTCCAGTTTGAAAGGCAAAAATCAGTAATCAGTGGGACTTCCGAGGCTGGCAATCCGACTTTAAGTTAAAGCCTTTGGAGAAATAATGTGCTTTTAGTTTTGCAAGTTCCACAAAGGATCTGGGCATTTGCTTTATACAAAACAATGTATTCTGCATTTGTATTTAGTATATATGCCTTCGATTTGCCAATGTTACCATGTTTTCTTCTTAAGTTTGTGAAATAAAGATTTATAGATATTAAAATGTGTACTGTATTGACTGAGATGGGCCGTACTACAAACTGAGATCCGGTTAGCTTTTAGTACCATTCTGTCACCATTACTGACTTTCAGGAGCAATATTTAGAAGCGGTAGTTTACAGCGGTGTGTGTGGCACTTATGTAATACATGGGGGATGGGAAGGTGTAACTAATTCCTGATTTCTGTATGTGAATTTGTCTCCGAATTTTAGCACTAGCAGCACAACTTAAAGCACTTTATATACTATAGTGATGGGTATCCTTAGATATTATGATACAAGTGTATATTTGATGTATTGTCTTTACATTAGATTGTTCTGGTCTTGAATATTCAATTGATAGAGAATGGAATTGCTGTTTTTTCTTGTTATAGGCTATTGCTATTATCCATTCCTATCCTTGCTATGATCCTCTCCTCCCTAATGGGGATTAGTGTGGAGGTGTGATTATCTTAGGACAGCTGCACAGAAGAAGATTCAGTGCTTTACAGAAACAAGGTGGGTGAGGTGATATCTTCTATTGGACCCACTTCTGTTGGTGAGAGACAAGCTTTTGAACTTACACAGAACTCTTCTTCAGCCTGTCTCACCAACAGCAGTTGGTTCAATAAAAAATATTACCTGTTCCACCTTGTCTCTAATATCCTGGGACCAACAAGGCTATGAAAACACTGCATTTTTTTACAGGTTTTGCTATAGAGGAGTGTCATTGCACAGCTGTATGCAAAAAGATTACAATAGCTAAAGATAAGATTGAAATTTATAAAATTGGTTGGGCAAAAAAATTTTTAAGGGGTGTTGTTGAGTCTGGAGCTAATTAAGTGTGGTCAGTGCTTGGATAACCTGGTGATAAGGTGTATTAGAAATGCATGTTAGATATTCTCTACCATGAAAAACACACACGTGGCTTAATGTGATGTGGAGAAGTGCAGCCTGGAGTGTATAATATGTTTTAAGATGGATTAAAACAGAAATCGGTACACTTTTCCAAGTCCCCAGATTTGCTTTTTTAGAGAGAAGTAAAATTTAGTACCTGCACGGGTTGATTGACCACGTTCCTGCATTTTTTTGTTGAACTATAGGCATTCTTTTCTCTATGCTTAAATTTTCATAGCGGATCTGAGCTCTGTTTTTTTTAAGATTGGCTTGTTTTATTATTAAATGCTTATATTGTGGAGCACCAAAAGGACATAACCAGTTCTGCTGGGCCCTGTACAAACATAGATGACAATTCCTATCCCCAAGATCTTCTAGTATACAAGACAAGACATAATAGGTGAATGAGACAAATAAGCAGACTAGGGTGAGTAGTGTGACCATAAGATCAGTTGTTTAAATGACATTAGTGTTCACTACCACATAAATGCAGGGACCAAATTTTTTAATTTACTACTGTAAATGGATGGTCATTGTGAAGGAGGCAAACTGTTAGAACTATATTTTAAAATCATGTTCTAGCCTAGACCTAAGAAACTCACTCCAGTTGAAACCATAGGCTGGAACATGATTTGGCCTCATTCATACTAGCTGATAACTGAGTTGCTGTTTTATCGGGAACATATATAAACAGCTGAAGTTTGGCTCAATTGTTCCAAGGTTTGTAGGTGCTGGGATTTAGGGGTTTGGTTGGGCCCATCTTTACTGCAAATTTGGCTCCCAATTTGTGTATAGACAAATATAGATGGATATTTGGAGTCCCATCTGATTCCCCTTGGAGTTAGAGGAAAGGCTGGCTCAGGGCTTTTCTAAACTACCACTTAAATTGACGTAACGTCATTCAGGGTTGTGAAAAAACTACCACTTTATGTCGGTGGGAGATGCTCTAACATAGCTCCCTCCTCTCATTGAGGTGGGGTAATTACGTTAATAGGAGAGCGCTCTCCCGTCGACGTAGCGTGTCTTCACCAGACGCACTGCAGTGGCACTGATGTAGCGCAGTAGTGAAGACAAGCCCTCAGTGAGTCAGAGCGGGCCCCTACTGGGTGCTTTCTAACTGTCCCACAATTCATAAGTATGCTTTTGTTATGGCTCAGTAATTTTACTCACAGCAAGTGCATCTTGCCTCCGTTTTACTGTAATAGTGGCTGTCCCTGAACTTGTAAGTAGAGAGAGTTGGAAAAAAAAAACTCTGTGGAAAATGTCAATATTTTTCAGTTTTCAAAATAGAATAGCTCTTCACAATGTGTCACACCTTTTTTGTTTTCAGAATAAGAAATTTAGAAAAAAAAACGGGCTTTTAAAAAAAAATTTCAAAATCATCACACAACAAAACTGATCAGTCAAAAGTTCATCATGAACAATCCCAAAGGAATGTGGCTTGGCCGCCACTTGGATCGATCTGTGGCCTAGGTCCCTATGCGGGAGGGGAGGGGTCTTCCTGTATATTCAATTAATGTCCATTCTTGGCAATCTTCAGTCACAAGTTACATAAATAAGAAAAAAAGGGAATAAAGGTGGAGCAGGGCAAAAAAATGTCAACTTCTTGTGTTGACTGGGTAGTTTAGTTTCATGGTGAGATTAAATCGTGAATTTTATTTTAAAAAATCTATTTTGAAAAAACAAAGCAATAAGTAAAATGTGGGAAAGGCTTTTTGACAGCTTGTTGCAAACTTTAGGTCAAATCTTTTTTGAAATAAACTTTTCGTTCGGAATTTTTTAGCCAGGTCTGCTTGTCGTTTCACTAGTACAGTGACATCAAAATTAATAATGATGATAATAAAAATTTAATAAATACCCCTGTGTACAAGATTATGCTGGGCTGACCAAATTGTGAGGACACACTTCCTGTCATTGTCTTGGGGATCAGTTTGTGTTTCTGGAACAAAAGAAGATCATAACGAGGTACCAACCTGTATGTAACTTCTCAAACAGCCACATCTGCAGGCTTACATATTTCGGGGAGGGGAGGCAGCTGAGGAAAGGAACACAAACATGCCTCCATAAACCTTAAAAATGTCAGAGTAGCCAAATCTGAATGAAGGGCTTTGTAAGGGGGAATAAGCTGAGTATGCAAGATGGAGGAAATGGAGGTCCTTAAGCTCTCCAATTTATTTTAAACCAGGGATCAGTAGCACAATGTGTTAATACTTGGACATGAATTCCTGTCTTATATCAGAAGTAAGATGTTGGGCTGTCTCAGCCTGGTCCCTAGTAGATGTTTATCAACGTAACAAAACCAGCCTCAGCTGTGGCATAGTTGGAGGGCCAGGACAGAAATAGCAAGTTGACTGCACATCAAGAGTGAGGTACGTTGATACGTTGAAAACTTGCACATCACATCCTTTGCCTAGCTCCAGCCAGTGTTTCTATTCTTTTTTTTCTTTGAGCATATTAGATAAAATAAGTGTTTTAAATATAGTTTTGTTCCTGAACAAAGATCTGGTGGATTCCTATCCAAGATGAAGACAGAGGGCAAGCTTTCATTTAAAAAAAAAAAAAAAAGTCTGTAAACATTTTGGTATTTTTATTTATTTTAAAACTGTTTTAATTTCAGTTCACTTAAGCAATTGTGATGCTAGGATGAAGTATTATTGAAATCTCTTACCACTAATGCCAGGTGAAAGGTCTGCAATAGGAAACAAAAAACAAGAAATTTCAACAGTACTCTGTTATATTTTGGGAGTGGACATTATTTTAGTGGTGGTGGGAATTAAGTTTTGTGATTAGATTAGGATTTGTATATAGGAACCAGTTTAACAGAGCTTTCTACTAAATCCTTATTAAAGGAGGCGCTCTCAATTAAATCTTGATCAAAGGCGCAGATAGTTTAATGTATTATATTGTATATGTCTTGGGCTCTGATCCGGCCAGTAGCTCTACGAATAGGGTTCCTTGCAGGATCAGAGCCTTAGTTTGTTATGAAAACTGACTTTCTTCCCTGGGTAGAAAGGGTTATTCCCAACACTTCCTTGCAATTGCATTGTAACTTAGTCTAACCTCTTGTAGCTCTCTCCCCGGTGCACTGCTTAATTTATGTTTCCAACGGTATCTGCATGTAGGCCCAGCATATGATTTCTTCCTGGTTTCACCATTCTACTCCCCACATCTTAAACTGATTTTTATTTTGTCTTTTTGTTTCCAGTCCAAAGTGGAATATGATACAAAATTTCTCCTTTAATTAGACTTTGAAAGGAAGTGGCCATGACTGGAGGGCTCTTAAACTGTCCATGTAAACTAGGGCTTGCTATGTGAACCATATACTAAAAAGGGGAAATCTACTGATTTATAATCCCAGTGCCCCTTCTTGTTAAAGATCAGAAGAGTGTTTATTTCCAGCTGAATGGCTTTGTTTTCTTCATTTCTTTTCTCACAAATAAATTCATTCTAAAACTTGTCCCACAGATGTCCTTGCTTATAAAAGTGCCTGGTTTCCATTCAGACTTCCAAAAACGAAGCTAAAGAGCAACTTGATGCCACCAGTCTAGTCCAAGTTAATAAGGTTTTTATTTGCTCTTATACCTTCAATTGCCATCCTGGTCACTATGGTTTAATTAAATTCTGTTTATAGAACTTAATTTCTGCATATGAAATAGATTTTTTTTAAATGGTCTCCATCTTATTTTTCTGAAATCTTATTCCTTCCATCTTCAGGGTGTCCTATCTTCAGAGGCCTCCTTAATCGCCTTACAAAACTAAAATTAAACAAACCAGTGGGGTGTATATCTAAATTGCCCAACTAGAATTTTGTACTGAATAGATATTGTGGAGAAATATTTGTGCTTCTATACATTGCTGTGGATAGCTCATTCCCCAGTTGTTTATGCCTCCTTTTTGCAAGTAATGTTAGGCTCTCTTGACACCAGAAGACTGAAAGTTAAGCCTTCTAAAATGAAAAAAAATCGAGTCCTGAGAGTCTGGAGACAGCTTCAGAAGGCTGTTGATAAGATCATATTTTTCAAAAATAAATAATCTGCAGTGCACTAAAACTTTTTCCTACTCCTGGCTCCCCTTCCTCCCCCCCAGTGTAGACCAGCCCTTTGTGACAGAGGACGCTGTAAACCTTACAAGCCATGCAGGAATGGACTAAATTTCTTTCCAGTTTTCTTGCTCCTTTCATCAGACATCTTCTCCAACATGTGGCTCTTCTTTTCATTCTCTACCCAAAGTGGATCTTCCTGCACCATGACGGACCACATCCAAGCCACGCACACTTAATGGAGATGCAGCAAGTGGATGCATGCATGCCATGCGGGCAGGGGACTGGACTCGATGACCTCTCGAGGTCCCTTCCAGTCCTATAATCTATGAATCTATGAATCTATGGAAGTGTGTATAATACGCAAATCTTAAATGCATTTATCGGTGTTGGATATGTAACTATCAAAATGAGGTTTTGTATAAATGCTTTCTGAACTGCCTCAAAAAGTAGTGAAAGGCACTTCTTTTCTTAAGCATGACAGGAGCAGTGAATTTTGTTTCAGAGATACGATGAACTAAGAAAGTGACAGGAAAATATTTGGAATATGAACAACACAGATCATTAAAAAAACCTCATCACATAATGAGTTTTGGGGAATATTTGGCACAAATTCTCCACAAAAATTCTACCCTAGGATGAGATGTGAAATCTGAAATTTCAGGTGGATTGGTTTGGTTTTGGGGAAGCCTGGGGGAAGGTGGCCTTATAACAAGAAATGTACTCATTCTTCCAAAGGGAAGGTAAAATCTCTTAAAAGTTTTTAATCAGTCTTTTGAAACTTCCTGCATTCTTCTGTCCATTGCCACTCCACCTGCAATGACCCCCAACAGTAAGCTCCCACTGCCCCCCACTTACAGAGATGCTCCTGGACCTCCCCTGCATTTCTCGCCCACTTCTACTGGCTCCCCTGCACAAACACATTCTGCTTTTTGTCCCATCCCCTCCTGCATTTCTTTTGTTAGGTTTGTGTTACGCTATCCTTTAAGATATACCCCAGTCTGCTACTGCTTCTTCATTGTACTCCCCAATGTGTTCCCCATCACTCACCCTTGTAAGTATGCCTGGGGAGTCCCTTAAATCCTCTGTAGCATTTCCTTTCCCCTCATTTCCCATCAACCAGGAGAAAGCCTCATTTAAAATTATTCTGGAATAAAAATTAGGAGATGCAGGATTTTGCTCTTCTCTCTGATATTCAGGATTTGAACATTACAGTAAATACTTGTAAGTAATGTTGGGTCAACTGTTTAAAACTTAAGTGAGACTATCAAATAAGAAGTAGGTCCTTAAGTTACATATACAAAATGCTTGGAGGAGTGCTTAACACAGGCTTTTTTGTGTTGCACAACATGGCTATAGTGACAAACCACCCAAAGGAAATTGCCTAAGTCTAAAGACTTAGACATTCATAGAAGCCATTTAAGACTAGGATAAAAGATGACCATATTTACATAATCGATTACAAACAAAGAGGGTAAGCCAGGGTCAAGGAAGACATCAGACATTTGTTGCAGATGTTCTCAAACAAGAATTCCCAAACACTGAGCCATCTCACTGTATCGATCCTACCCTATACCTCATGGCTTAGGCATTGGGGAGAAGATTTTCTAAAGCCCCTAAATCACTTAGGCATTTCTGAAAATCCCATGCCTGGTGTTAAGGTTTCTTCTCAGCTATTTTGTTACTTAATTTTTCCTACTGCCCTCTGGCACGTAGTCAATTGGAAAGATGTCGTTCAACAGTAAGTTTAGGTGCTGTTTGTGTACTATTAATAGAAAACTAGTTTGAAGCATGAATTACCATATGCATGTCATGGAGCAATAATTGTTTGTGCTCTCACAGTACACAGAATTCACTTTTGCACAATAATAGCTGTTGAAGTTGCAGTGCCCCAGCAGGATGATGTTAGCAAGGATCAGTTTTTTTCATACACACTATTTCCATTTTGTTTCAAGAGCAATGAGAGGGCACCACTTATTAACTAGGATAAGTTCAACATTATAACTGGCGCTTGGCAACACAAATTCATAGACACAGAAGACAAAACAAAGCCACCCACCTTAACTATTGACCCCCTATCCCACTAGGGATGATTGTGGTCTCCAAATACTGGGAATGTTGATGCGAGATGATGGAATTTTATTAGTTCATAAAGTTTTAGTGTCTGGGCAGCTTGTTCCAACATATTATCCTCACCCCTTGCCAGCAACAACACTGCCTCAGACCACCCCCAATGTGTTTTGTTTTGTTTTCTGGCCTGAGTCTGTGACTCAGCTTTCACCATTTCCAAGAAAAGAACAAAGTCTGATTTTCAGAAACTCTGTGCACCCAACACCTTTGACTTAAGTTAATGGGAGCTGTGGGTACTCAGTACCTCTGAGAATCAGATCCTACAGTGGGATGTGCCTGGCTCTTTGTGGCCCCCTGTTGAAGGCCCTGCAGTCCTACTACATCCATCCCGGAAAGGAGCAGCAAAGGTTGGTCCTCCAGGTCTGGCTATTTCCATGAGGTGCCTCTAGGAAATGAGACCCCAGCTGGCTCAGCAGGGCCTGAGCAGGTCAGTTCTTGGCTGGGACCAGAGGGTGGAAAAGGGTTCTCCTCTCTGGCCAAAGGAGTTTAATAGCTGCATTTACTGGGGGAGAGAGGACCTAAGAAGTGTAACCCTAAGGTAACAGGTCAAAGGAAAGGGAGTAGGAGATAAGATACCCAGGGAAAACAGCAGTAATTAATTCAAGGAGTGAGTGTGTGGCTGCTGTGGATAGGATCCCTGGGCTGGAACCAGGACCATTGGGTGGGCCCGGGTTCCTCCACTGGCAAAGGAGCCTAAGCCCTGAAAAGGGGACAAGGCTCTTTGGGAAGCCCAAGCTAAGGGCTGAATTTACAGGGCTTGGAGAGGGATGAATACCCTGGTGAGGGCAGACAATTTGTTGAACTCTCTTTCCCCAGAAGGGGTTCATTCATTTTTTTACTGACACACCTGGCTGGAGGGCTGAGCCACTGAAAAACAACCTAGCAAGATTGGCAACCTATAGGGGGAGCCAGGGGTACCTGGATTAGGTGCTATAAGTGCATACAGAGCAACTTAATTACCTGGGGTCCACACGGCGCGGGATCAACGGCCGCGGCTCCCCCGTCGACTGCGCTACCGCTGCTCGCTCTGGTGAAGTTCCGGAGTAGACGGTGAGCGCGTTCGGGGATCGATATATCGTGTCTTAACGAGACGCAATATATCAATCCTGGATAAATCGATTGCTACCCGCCGATATGGCGGGTAGTGAAGATGTACCCAAAGCAACTCTAAAACACCCTGGTCCTATCTCTGATACAGCATGATTACAGTGAAAAGCTTGTTTTGGTCACTGATGTATATGAGAGTCCAGACTGTAATGGAATGCTAAACTCTATTATACTGTTCAGCCATGAAGAAGGGAGGACAGCAGACTGAACCATACTGAACTTCAAAGACGGTATGATAGTAGAAATTTTGTAAATGGTTGAAATGAAGAACTTGGGGGTGGGGGGATGGAATGGAACTGTATTCTACTGTTGGCCACTGGGTGGTGCTGTGTCACATACCTTATTTAACCTAACTTAGCCATACCTGGCAGAGCATTAAAGGACCTTAGACTGAACACCTCTAGTGTGCATCTCTTTGAGATGGTAGCACTATGGCCAGTCCATATTTGATACAGAAGCCTGATCTTCTAACAGAACCCCTGCAGCCTACCATGTACAAGTTGTATGTGACATAGACCACGACCATTCAGTCCTTTGCCATTGTTGAACCTTGCAATTGTAATATAAATACCTCTCCACTAGAAGCTGGATGTCAGAGCAAACTTTACCTAGAGCTGAGTTAGCTTGGTGGTTTAACTAGCACGTTCACTTCCTGTGTCGACTAATATCTCTAACCGCTAGATAGCTCTGATACCTTTAGTCAGGCGGAAGGTTATGTTAAGGCACAAACAGAAGTGTTTATCAATGCCACAAATATCTCTTGGATCCACAGATGCAAGTCTGTTTATCAAAAGCACTATTCTGTTCAAGATGAACTGAGTGATCACACTTTCAGTAGGAGTCTATGCTCACTCCCATCTCACAGCAACTTCAACATTTTGCAAAAAGAGCTCAGAAGTGTGGGGTTTTTTTTCCACCACCTTGCAGACGGAGTATCTGGAGTGATGCAACTTTGTCTGGCCGGAAGTAGCTGTTTTCTTATTGGAAAAAGTAGTACAAAATAATATAACAACTTACCCGAGCAAGACATTGTTATTGGTGCATCAACTAAGCTAGGATTACCATATTTCAATTTTTAAAAAGGAGGACACTCCATGGGTCCCCGGCCCCGCCCCAACTCCACCCCCTCCCCTGAACGCTCCGCCCCCTGCTCCTCCCCGTCCCCTGCTTCCAGCGAATCAAATGTTTGTGGGAAGCCTGAAACAGGGAGGCAGCAGGTAAGCTGGGGCGGGGTGCGGCGCAGCGCAGCTCAGTCCGGCCCCCCTGGCTGAGCAGCTCCCTTTGGTGGCCGGCCGGCCCAGGCCAAGAGCCTCTGGCCCCGGCATCTCCCGCCCAGCTGGGGCCCTGGCCCCCGGCCAAGTGCCCGCACCCCCAGCCGAGCACTGCGCCGGCCCCCAGCCAAGTGCCCGCGCCCCCGGCCCAGCACCGCACCGGCCCCCAGCCCAGCACTGCGCCGACCCCCCGGCCCAGCACCACGCCGCCCCCGGCCCACCATTGCGCCAGCCCTGCGCCCCCAGCCCCAGCCACGGCCAAGCACTGTGCCGGCCCCCAGGGCGGCCCAGCACCGTGCCGGCCCCGCGCCCCTGATCCCAGTCCCTGCCGAGCACCACGCCGGCCCCCAGCCCTGCACCACCCGGCCCTGCACCGCCGGGCCCTACCTCCTTATTTTCCCGGACGTGTCCGGCTTTTGGGGATTTCCCCCCAGACAGGGATTTGTGGCCCAAAAAGCCAGACATGTCCGGGAAAATCCAGACGTATGGTAACTCTAACTAAGCAGAGAGTACATCATAGAGAGTAGTTTGCATGGCACATTTCAAAGGTCAGTGTTTCTTTATACAGAGTTCACTGCTGTCTTGAAGGGAAACTTCTTCAAGATTCATGTTACACTGGTTTCCTCCAAACTTTAGTACTTTGGGTCAGTTGTTATGGCTGAAAGGTCTCTATTGTGATTTAAGAGTAGTGAGTAGGTTAACTAACATTTTATTCTAGAGCTATTATTCTTTTAGTTTTAGAGAGTAGAGTATCTTGAACTGAAAAATGAAGGTGTAACTGCTTGTGATCTAAATCCATTTTCTATGTTCAATCAGAATATAGTGCCTACCTCAGGAACATGCACAGGCATACGCACACCAATTTCCCAAAGCTTAAAACAATGATGGGCAAAATTGAGGGAGAGTAAATATTTAAACAAAAAAATGTGAATGATAACTCAGTTATTTAAGAATGCTTTATTAGATGCTCAGGAAAACACAATTCTGTAGTCACAGAGGAAGGCTTCTTTGCTGTAAAAGCTATCCTGATTTAAGAAGGCCAGTGAAGAAAACAATATAAAAATTACAAATGGGGACGCTGATAGCAATTAATACCTATCTGCAGTTAGGAAATGCAGACACTTGATAAAAGAAGCTTATGGTCGATAGGGCTTAAGGACTTCTTTAAATATATTGAGAACAAAGTCCTAACCATGGGATAGGTCTAGACAAGTTAATTTTATCTAGACCATGGGATAGGTCTAGATAAAATTAACAATCAGAAAAAGCAGAAATATTCAATAAATATTTCTTCTGTATTCAGAAAGAAACAAGAGAATCCTATCTTAGTGATAATGAAATACTTTCTATTCCAGCAATAACTAAGAGGATGTTAAGCAGCAACTATTAAACCTTTGAATCTGTGGGGCTAGATAACTTGTGCCCAAGAGTATTAAAAGAATTGGATGATGAGCTGTCTGGACCATTGCTGTGGATTTTTAACAAACATTGCAACACTGGGGAAGTTCCAGAGGTCTGGAAAAAAGCCAATGCCCCACTATTTAAAAAGGGATAAAGGGGATGATGTGACAATCTATAGACCAGTTAGTCTGAGAACGATCCCAGGTAAAATCGTGAAAAGGCCAATATGGGATGCAAATAGTAAATAATTAAAAGATGCAGCATAATTTATGCCAATCAAGATGGTTTCATGGAAAATAGGTCTTGTCAAACAAATTTATTGTTGGTTCTTGAGGAGATCACAAGCTTGGCTGCTAAAGGTAACTGTTGACGTAATAGACCTAGACTTTTGTAAGGCATTTGACTTAGTTCTGCATGAGATTCTGATTAAAACAAAAAACAAAAAACACCATCATTCAAAATCAATGTAGCCACTAGTAAATGGATATTGCTAGATTACAAAAAGGAATTGTAAATGGGGAATAGTCATCCAATGGAGGTGTTTTTAGTGCAGTCCCCAGGGACCTGTTCTCAGCTCAATGCTGTTCAAGATCTTTATAAATTATCTGATAAAACTTGCGAATCACACATAAGTTTGTGGAGTGGTAATCATTGAGACAGGTCAGTTATATAGATCAACCTGGATTGCTTGGTAAAATGGGCTTATTTGAACGTGGGTTTTAATACAGGCAGGTCCTATATTTAGGAACAAAGAATGTAAGTCACACAAGATGAGGAACTGCATCCTGGAAAGCAGCAACGGAAAAGGACTTGGAGTCATTGTGGATAAAGAGTTGAATATGAGCTCCCAGTATGATGTGTAGCTCAGAGGGTGAACACAATCCCTAAATGAGATGGCATTACCTGTATATGGTATCAATGAGACCATTACTGGAATACTGTGTCCAGTTCCAGTGTCCATACTCCAAAAGGATTTTAACAAATCTGAAAGAAATCAACAAAGAACTACAATAACGATCTGAGGTCTGGAAAACATGCTCTACCGTGAGAGACTTACGCTCAATCTCAATATAGTTTATCCAAAAAAAGACTGAGGTGACTCAATCATGGCCTACAAGTACCTACATGGAGAAGAGATTTCTAATAGTAGACAGCTCTTTAATCTAGTTGAAAAAGGCATCCAGTGGTTGGAAGCTGGAGATAGAGAAATTCAGACTAGAAATAAGACACATTGTTGTCACTGAGGATCATCAACCATTGGAACCACTTACATAGGAATGAGGTGGATTCTCCATCTCTCAGACTTAGAATTAACTTTCTAGAAGATATGGCATAGCTCAAACAGAAACTCTGGGCTTAATGCAGAAATTGAGTGGTTCCTTGGCGTGTGTTATGCAGAAGGACAGGCTCTAGATGATCATAATGGTCCCTTCCAGTCTTAAACTCTATAGAGGTAAGAGTCTTGACTTTCTTGCTTCTATGAATGTTCCCATATGATTTGATTTATTTGTGTTACCGCAAAATCCAGAGGCCTCAATCAGGATCAGGGTCTCCCTGTGCTGGGTGCTGTACAAACATAAAATAAAACGCTACCAAAGGGAGGCTGGATAAGCCAGCATCGGCCAGTGCTCCCTTGAGCACTGGGTATCTGGAAGTGGAAAGAAGGCAAAGAGGATACCAGCAGAGCCAGCACCAATGACTTTGATACCAACCTATCAATGTGGGTGAAGTTCCCAGTGCCAAAAACGCTGGTGCCGAAGACCCTCCCCCTCCCCCAGCCATACTGGCACTCCAGGCAGCAAAGCTGGCACCTGTGCCACATAAAGGTGACACTGAATCACTGAGCCAGACAGAGCTGCAGCATGAAGGAAAGTCTCAAAAAGAAGACATAAAACATCACTTCTCCAAGGATAGAGCCTCCGAGTCCTGGATCAGAACTGGAGAGCCACAGGAGTGAGAAACCTGACACTTTCTAAAGGTCAGGCCATCTCTTCAGAGAGGATATTGAAATGGGTAACGCAATGTATCTTGCTATGTTATCAGTCTAGCTCTCTCTCATCCAACATTAGCAGAGTGAGCCTTAGAGCTCAAGTGGCATCCTCTGCCTGCTTCAGGAATGTGCCCAGATCAGAAATCTGCCAAGCTGCGACCCACTGACCTTTGGCAAGCATTACACTCGGGGCTGAGCAGCCAAGTCCGGGAGAGCAGTACTACAATTGTTCAGCTGATGCAGATGGCACTCCTCATCCCAGGACCCATCCTCCATCCCCTCTTTCAGAATCCTCAGCAACATTGACTTGCAATGGTGAGGGAATTGAGGCCTGGTCTACACCTTAAACAAATCCACCTACTACACCTGACGGTTACTGTAGGGTGAGCAACCATTTTTTCCTGATAATTCTACTGTAAAGAACAAGCAGGAACAGAGAGAGAGAGAGACAACCTTTCATACCTTCTTTATCTATCATAAAGCAGCAAAAACACTTGAACCTAATTTTCAAGGGCTTTAAACTAGGTTCACCGGGGGAAGGAGACCAAAGCCCTGAGGTAAGTGGGGAAATGGGATCCTGGGAGGAAGCACAAGCAGGAGAGTGCAAGAGGGGAGGACTCCTGTCTCATGCTGAGAAAGAGGGAGGATGGATGAGTTATCTTAAGTGCCTATACACAAATGCAAGAAGCCTGGGAAACAAGCAGGGAGAACTGGAAGTCCTGGCACAGTCAGGGAACTATGATGTGATTGGAATAACAGAGACCTGGTGGGATAACTCACATGACTGGAGTACTGTCATGGATGGATATAAACTGTTCAGGAAGGACAGGCAGGGCAGAAAAGGTGGGGGGAGTTGCATTGTATGTAAGAGAGGAGTATGACTGCTCAGAGCTCCAGTATGAAACTGCAGAAAAACCTGAGAGTCTCTGGATAAAGTTGAGAAGTGTGAGCAACAAGGGTGATGTCGTGGTTGGAGTCTGCTATAGACCACCAGACCAGGGGGATGAGGTGGACGAGGCTTTCTTCTGGCAACTAGCAGAAGTTGCTAGATCGCAGGCCCTGGTTCTCATGGGAGACTTTAATCACCCTGATATCTTCTGGGAGAGCAATACAGCGGTGCACAGACAATCCAGGAAGTTTTTGGAAAGTGTAGGGGACAATTTCCTGGTGCAAGTGCTGGAGGAACCAACTAGGGGCAGAGCTTTTCTTGACCTCCTGCTCACAAACAGGGAAGAATTAGTAGGGGAAGCAAAAGTGGATGGGAACCTGGGAGGCAGTGACCATGAGATGGTCGAGTTCAGGATCCTGACACAAGGAAGAAAGAAGAGCAGCAGAATACGGACCCTGGACTTCAGAAAAGCAGACTTTGACTCCCTCAGGGAACAGATGGGCAGGATCCCCTGGGAGAATAACATGAAGGGCAAAGGGGTCCAGGAGAGCTGGCTGTATTTTAAAGAATCCTTATTGCGGTTGCAGGAACAAACATCCCGATGTGTAGAAAGAATAGTAAATATGGCAGGCGACCAGCTTGGCTAAACAGTGAAATCCTTGCTGATCTTAAACGCAAAAAAGAAGCTTAAAAGAAGTGGAAGATTGGACAAATGACCAGGGAGGAGTATCAAAATATTGCTCAGGCATGCAGGAGTGAAATCAGGAAAGCCAAATCACACTTGGAGTTGCAGCTAGCAAGAGATGTTAAGAGTAACAAGAAGGGTTTCTTCAGGTATGTTAGCAACAAGAAAAAAGTCAAGGAAAGTGTGGGCCCCTTACTGAATGAGGGAGGCAACCTAGTGACTGAGGATGTGGAAAAAGCTAATGTATTCAATGCTTTTTTTGCCTCTGTCTTCACAAACAAGGTCAGCTCCCAGACTGCTGCACTGGGCAGCACAATATGGGGAGAAGGTGACCAGCCCTCTGTGGAGAAAGAAGTGGTTCAGGACTATTTAGAAAAACTGGACGTACACAAGTCCATGGGGCCGGATGCGCTGCATCCGAGGGTGCTAAAGGAGTTGGCGGATGAGACTGCAGAGTCATTAGCCATTATTTTTTAAAACTCATGGCGATCAGGGGAGGTCCCAGATGACTGGGAAAAGGCTAATGTAGTGTCCATCTTTAAAAAAGGGAAAAAGGAGGATCCAGGGAACTACAGGCCCGTCAGCCTCATCTCAGTCCCTGGAAATATCATGGAGCAGGTCCTCAAGGAATCAATTATGAAACACTTAGAGGAGAGGAAAGTGATCAGGAACAGTCAGCATGGATTCACCAAGGGGAAGTCGTGCCTGACTAACCTAATTGCCTTCTATGATGAGATAACTGGCTCTGTGGATGAGGGGAAAGCAGTGGATGTGTTATTCCTTGACTTTAGCAAAGCTTTTGATACGGTCTCCCACAGTATTCTTGCCGCAAAGTTAAAGAAGTATGGTCTGGATGAATGGACTGTAAGGTGGATAGAAAGCTGGCTAGATCATCGGGCTCAACGGGTAGTGATCAATGGCTCCATGTCTAGTTGGCAGCTGGTTTCAAGCGGAGTGCCCCAAAGGTCGGTCCTGGGGCCGGTTTTCTTTAATATCTTTATTAATGATCTGGAAGATGGTGTGGACTGCACTTTCAGCAAGTTTGCAGATGACTCTAAACTAGGAGGCATGGTAGATACACTAGAGGGTAGGGATCGGATACAGAGGGACCTAGACAAATTAGAGGATTGGGACAAAAAAAACCTGATGCGGTTCAACAAGGACAAGTGCAGAGTCCTGCACTTAGGACGGAAGAATCCCATGCACTGCTACAGACTAGGGACCGAATGGGTAGGTAGCAGTTCTGCAGAAAAGGACCCAGGGGTCACAGTGGACGAGAAGCTGGATATAAGTCAACAGTGTGCTCTTGTTGCCAAGAAGGCTAACGACATTTTGGGCTGTATAAGTAGGGGCATTGCCAGCAGATTGAGGAACGTGATCGTTCCCCTTTATTCGACATTGGTGAGGCCTCATCTGGAATACTGTGTCCAGTTTTGGGCCCCACACTACAAGAAGGATGTGGAAAAATTGGAAAGAGTCCAGCGGAGGGCAACAAAAATGATTAGGGGTTTGGAGCACATGACTTATGAAGAGAGACTGAGGGAACTGGGATTGTTTAGTCTCCAGAAGAGAAGAATGAGAGGGGATTTGATAGCAGCCTTCAACTACCTGAAGGGGCGGTTCCAAAGAGGATGGAGCTCGGCTGTTCTCAGTGGTGGCAGATGACAGAACAAGGAGCAATGGTCTCAAGTTGCAGTGGGGGAGGTCCAGGTTGGATATTAGGAAACACTATTTCACTAGGAGGGTGGTGAAGCACTGGAATGCGTTACCTAGGGAGGTGGTGGAGTCTCCTTCCTTGGAGGTTTTTAAGGCCTGGCTTGACAAAGCCCTGGCTGGGATGATTTAGTTGGGAATTGGTCCTGCTTTGAGCAGGGGGTTGGACTAGATGACCTCTTGAGGTCCCTTCCAACCCTGATATGCTCTGATTCTATACAAACAAACCTTTGCAGGTTGCCTTTAAGCCTCCCAAGAGCCAGTGAGGCTCTTTTCTGTCATCCATTTGGTTACTATTGACACTCTATTAATAATCTCTGGACAAAATCGATTTTTCCCTGCTTTTAGTACCTATATAATCAAATTGCCTCATTAGCAAAATGTAGGCATGTGCTGGCTAAATGGCTGAATAGAAAAGAGGAGGATATTAGAGTAGGTCAGTGACCACTGCATCCTGTTTCAGATTTCCCATAATCAGGGTTTAAAGTGCCATGTCTGCTTCCACCTTATTTAATAGAACAGTGTTAAGGTTCAGCTACCTTGTTCAATGTACATGTTATCGCTTCATTTGGAGCTGAGGAAGGAAGCAGGAAGAGTTTAAAAAAACAAACAAACAAACAAAATAAACACTAACAAAACTTGACAGCGGGAGTGACCTGGGTACCAAGTGGCTTGCTTTCTCAGGGTGCATGTGAGAAGTTGTTTTACAGCACCGGTTTCCAAGGGGAGCAGTGAAACATTGCTGTGAGATGGCATAGAGAAAGTGGAAGGCAGGGTGTTTACTTTTATGGAGAGAGTCCTAACCCTTCCAGAGGCTGTTTGGCACACCCCTTCGATTTTAACAGACAATGATAGCCCGGCTCCAGAAAGGATGGCTCAAAACCGCCAGAAAAGTTAGCTCTAGGTTTTTAAGATGGAAGTCAATCTTAGAATCCAGTAGGTCCAACCCCCATTCAGATCTAGACAGCTTTCCCTAGGTGGGCTCTGCTCCCTGGGAGAATGGCATATTTACAAACTGTATTTAAATAGCTAACTGTATTGGCGCATAAGCTTTCCTGGGTGAATACCCACTTCGGCAGACGCAGATCCAGACTAACACGGCTACCCCTCTGATACTTGTATTTAAATAGAATTCCTCGGGGTCCGTGTTTTTTCCATCCTTCTCCTTTTCCCCCTCTTCTTTCAGTGACATTAGTCCCAGCGGCGAGGGTGTGACTGAGCCGACAAAGCGGGCACTCCCCAGGAAGTCCGGCTCAGAGAGCGTGGTGTGCCTTAGCCAGCCGCGGCCAGTCCTTCCTTCAGCTTGGGCGAGCCCCAGCGCATGGAACGTGGCTGCTGCGGGGAGAACTCGCCGGGCTCGCGTTCCTGGGGCGGTGACAACCTCCAGGGGGCGCCCTAGAGCCCCCCGCCTGAGTCTCCCGGCCCCGCGGCGCCAGGGCTCAGTCCGTGGGTTTGAATTTCATCCAGGCACCAGCCTGGAGCGGGCGAGCGAGTGGCCGGCCACGCTCGCCGGCGAGAGGGGAGCGGCCAGTTCGCGCGCAGCTGCCGGCGCGGGAGCAGCCCCGGCCTTTGAGAAACTTTCTTGGCCGGTCGGTGGCGAGCACCACAGCGGGCTGGGCAGGAGCTCGGAGCCTGGCTGGAGAGCCCCGGAGAGCCCGCCTGCAGCGCGTGGAGCGGGCGGAGGAAACACCCTCCCCAGACAGGTGGGTACTGTGCGGGGTTGGAGGGGTGGCTCTGTGTGGGGCGGACCCCTGGGCAGGGGAGAAGTACCCCCCCCCGGTCACTCACTCCCCGGGACTTTTCCATGCGTCCCCCCGACACCCCATCCGGCCCCGCGGGCATCGCTCTCCAAGCCGCCAGGGTGCTGGGGAATTGCAGAGACCGGGCAGGGGAGGGGAGCCTGCAGATGCACTGCGCGTGGGGCCGGGAGAGTGTGTGTGTGTGTCTGTTTGTCTGTCAGAGAGTGTGTGTGTGTGTCTGTCAGAGAGAGAGGCTGGATCCAAGAATCCTGATGCTATTTGGCCCCCAGCCCTCAAATTGTGCTATTACAATAGAGAACAAGTGCAGCCTCCCCTACTGCCCCACCGCAACCTGGATCCAGCCCCCCCCCCCACCCCCCCCCCCCCCC